>NW_026906987.1:0-300000 GCF_033978795.1 Nerophis ophidion | reverse complement strand
CACACATACATGCATACAACATGATACTTCACGCATACAACATGATACTTCACACATACAACATGATACATCACACATGCAACATGAAACATCACACATGCACGCATACAACATGATACATCACACATGCACGCATACAACATGATACATCACACATGCACGCACACAACATGATACATCACACATGCATGTATACAACATGATATCATGTTGTATGCATGCATGTGTGATGTATCATGCATGCATGCATACAACATGATACATCGCACATGCATGCATACAACATGATACATCACACATGCATGCATACTACATGATACATCACACATGCATGTATACAACATGATACATCACACATGCATGTATACAACATGATACATCACACATGCAAGCATACAACATGATACATCACACATGCATGCATACAACATGATACATCACACATGCATGCATACAACATGATACATCACACATGCCTGCATACAACATGATACATCACACATGCAAGCATACAACATGATACATCACACATGCATGCATACAACATGATACATCACACATGCAAGTATACAACATGATACATCACACATGCAAGCATACAACATGATACATAACACATGCAAGCATACAACATGATACATCCCACTTGCATGAATACAACATATACATCACACATACAACATGATACATCACACATGCATGCATACAACATGATACATCACACATGCATGTATACAACATGATACATCACACATACAACATGATACATCACACATGCATGTATACAACTTGATACATCACACATGCATGCATACCACATGATACATCACACATACATGCATACAACATGATACTTCACGCATACAACATGATACTTCACACATACAACATGATACATCACACATGCATGCATACAACATGATACATCACACATGCAAGTATACAACATGATACATCACACATGCAAGCATACAACATGATACATCCCACATGCATGAATACAACATATACATCACACATACAACATGATACATCACACATGCATGCATACAACATGATACATCACACATACAACATGATACATCACACATGCATGTATACAACTTGATACATCACACATGCATGTATACAACTTGATACATCACACATGCATGCATACCACATGATACATCACACATACATGCATACAACATGATACTTCACGCATACAACATGATACTTCACACATACAACATGATACATCACACATGCATGCATACAACATGATACATCACACATGCTTGCATACAACTAGATACATCACACATGCATGCATACAACATGATACATCACACATGCATGCATCCAACATGATACATCACACATGCATGCATACAACATGATACATCACACATGCATGTATACAACATGATACATCACACATGCATGCATACAACATGATACATCACTTATACAGCATGCATACAACATGATACATCACACATACAACATGATACATCACACATGCATGCATACAACATGATATATCACACATGCATGTATACAACATGATACATCACACATGCATGCATACAACATGATACATCACACATGCATGTATACAACATGATACATCACACATACAACATGATACATCACACATGCATGTATACAACTTGATACATCACACATGCATGCATACCACATGATACATCACACATACATGCATACAACATGATACTTCACGCATACAACATGATACTTCACACATACAACATGATACATCACACATGCATGCATACAACATGATACATCACACATGCAAGTATACAACATGATACATCACACATGCAAGCATACAACATGATACATCCCACATGCATGAATACAACATATACATCACACATACAACATGATACATCACACATGCATGCATACAACATGATACATCACACATACAACATGATACATCACACATGCATGTATACAACTTGATACATCACACATGCATGTATACAACTTGATACATCACACATGCATGCATACCACATGACACATCACACATACATGCATACAACATGATACTTCACGCATACAACATGATACTTCACACATACAACATGATACATCACACATGCATGCATACAACATGATACATCACACATGATTGCATACAACTAGATACATCACACATGCATGCATACAACATGATACATCACACATGCATGCATACAACATGATACATCACACATGCATGCATACAACATGATACATCACACATGCATGTATACAACATGATACATCACACATGCATGCATACAACATGATACATCACACATACAGCATGCATACAACATGATACATCACACATACAACATGATACATCACACATGCATGCATACAACATGATACATCACACATGCATGCATACAACATGATACATCACACATGCATGTATACAACATGATACATCACACATGCATGCATACAACATGATACATCACACATGCATGCATACAACATGATACATCACACATGCATGCATACAACATGATACATCACACATGCATGCATACAACATGATACATCACACATGCATGCATACAACATGATACATCACACATGCATGCATACAACATGATACATCACACATGCATGCATACAACATGATACATCACACATGCATGCATACAACATGATACATCACACATGCATGCATACAACATGATACATCACACATGCAAGTATACAACATGATACATCACACATGCAAGCATACAACATGATACATCCCACATGCATGAATACAACATATACATCACACATACAACATGATACATCACACATGCATGCATACAATATGATACATCACACATGCATTCATACAACATGATACATCACACATACAACATGATACATCACACATGCATGTATACAACATGATACATCACACATGCATGCATACAACATGATACATCACACATGCATGCATACAACATGATACATCACACATGCATGCATACAACATGATACATCACACATGCATGCATACAACATGATACATCACACATGCATGCATACAACATGATACATCACACATGCAAGTATACAACATGATACATCACACATGCAAGCATACAACATGATACATCCCACATGCATGAATACAACATATACATCACACATACAACATGATACATCACACATGCATGCATACAACATGATACATCACACATGCATTCATACAACATGATACATCACACATACAACATGATACATCACACATGCATGTATACAACTTGATACATCACACATGCATGCATACCACATGATACATCACACATACATGCATACAACATGATACCTCACGCATACAACATGATACTTCACACATACAACATGATACATCACACATGCATGCATACAACATAATACATCACACATGCATGCATACAACATGATACATCACACATGCTTGCATACAACATGATACATCACACATGCATGCATACAACATGATACATCACACATGCATGCATACAACATGATACATCACACATACAACATGATACATCACACATGCATGTATACAACTTGATACATCACACATGCATGCATACCACATGATACATCACACATACATGCATACAACATGATACTTCATGCATACAACATGATACTTCACACATACAACATGATACATCACACATGCATGCATACAACATGATACATCACACATGCAAGTATACAACATGATACATCACACATGCAAGCATACAACATGATACATCCCACATGCATGAATACAACATATACATCACACATACAACATGATACATCACACATGCATGCATCCAACATGATACATCACACATGCATGCATACAACATGATACATCACACATGCATGTATACAACATGATACATCACACATGCATGCATACAACATGATACATCACTTATACAGCATGCATACAACATGATACATCACACATACAACATGATACATCACACATGCATGCATACAACATGATACATCACACATGCATGCATACAACATGATACATCACACATGCATGCATACAACATGATACATCACACATGCATGTATACAACATGATACATCACACATACAACATGATACATCACACATGCATGTATACAACTTGATACATCACACATGCATGCATACCACATGATACATCACACATACATGCATACAACATGATACTTCACGCATACAACATGATACTTCACACATACAACATGATACATCACACATGCATGCATACAACATGATACATCACACATGCAAGTATACAACATGATACATCACACATGCAAGCATACAACATGATACATCCCACATGCATGAATACAACATATACATCACACATACAACATGATACATCACACATGCATGCATACAACATGATACATCACACATACAACATGATACATCACACATGCATGTATACAACTTGATACATCACACATGCATGTATACAACTTGATACATCACACATGCATGCATACCACATGATACATCACACATACATGCATACAACATGATACTTCACGCATACAACATGATACTTCACACATACAACATGATACATCACACATGCATGCATACAACATGATACATCACACATGCTTGCATACAACTAGATACATCACACATGCATGCATACAACATGATACATCACACATGCATGCATACAACATGATACATCACACATGCATGCATACAACATGATACATCACACATGCATGTATACAACATGATACATCACACATGCATGCATACAACATGATACATCACACATACAGCATGCATACAACATGATACATCACACATACAACATGATACATCACACATGCATGCATACAACATGATACATCACACATGCATGCATACAACATGATACATCACACATGCATGTATACAACATGATACATCACACATGCATGCATACAACATGATACATCACACATGCATGCATACAACATGATACATCACACATGCAAGTATACAACATGATACATCACACATGCAAGCATACAACATGATACATCCCACATGCATGAATACAACATATACATCACACATACAACATGATACATCACACATGCATGCATACAACATGATACATCACACATGCATTCATACAACATGATACATCACACATACAACATGATACATCACATATGCATGTATACAACTTGATACATCACACATGCATGCATACCACATGATACATCACACATACATGCATACAACATGATACCTCACGCATACAACATGATACTTCACACATACAACATGATACATCACACATGCATGCATACAACATGATACATCACACATGCATGCATACAACATGATACATCACACATGCTTGCATACAACTAGATACATCACACATGCATGCATACAACATGATACATCACACATGCATGCATACAACATGATACATCACACATACAACATGATACATCACACATGCATGTATACAACTTGATACATCACACATGCATGCATACCACATGATACATCACACATACATGCATACAACATGATACTTCACGCATACAACATGATACTTCAAACATACAACATGATACATCACACATGCATGCATACAACATGATACATCACACATGCAAGTATACAACATGATACATCACACATGCAAGCATACAACATGATACATCCCACATGCATGAATACAACATATACATCACACATACAACATGATACATCACACATGCATGCATCCAACATGATACATCACACATGCATGCATACAACATGATACATCACACATGCATGTATACAACATATACATCACACATGCATGCATACAACATGATACATCACTTATACAGCATGCATACAACATGATACATCACACATACAACATGATACATCACACATGCATGCATACAACATGATACATCACACATGCATGCATACAACATGATACATCACACATGCATGCATACAACATGATACATCACACATGCATGTATACAACATGATACATCACACATACAACATGATACATCGCACATGCATGTATACAACTTGATACATCACACATGCATGCATACCACATGATACATCACACATACATGCATACAACATGATACTTCACGCATACAACATGATACTTCACACATACAACATGATACATCACACATGCATGCATACAACATGATACATCACACATGCAAGTATACAACATGATACATCACACATGCAAGCATACAACATGATACATCCCACATGCATGAATACAACATATACATCACACATACAACATGATACATCACACATGCATGCATACAACATGATACATCACACATACAACATGATACATCACACATGCATGTATACAACTTGATACATCACACATGCATGTATACAACTTGATACATCACACATGCATGCATACCACATGATACATCACACATACATGCATACAACATGATACTTCACGCATACAACATGATACTTCACACATACAACATGATACATCACACATGCATGCATACAACATGATACATCACACATGCTTGCATACAACTAGATACATCACACATGCATGCATACAACATGATACATCACACATGCATGCATACAACATGATACATCACACATGCATGCATACAACATGATACATCACACATGCATGTATACAACATGATACATCACACATGCATGCATACAACATGATACATCACACATACAGCATGCATACAACATGATACATCACACATACAACATGATACATCACACATGCATGCATACAACATGATACATCACACATGCATGCATACAACATGATACATCACACATGCATGTATACAACATGATACATCACACATGCATGCATACAACATGATACATCACACATGCATGCATACAACATGATACATCACACATGCAAGTATACAACATGATACATCACACATGCAAGCATACAACATGATACATCCCACATGCATGAATACAACATATACATCACACATACAACATGATACATCACACATGCATGCATACAACATGATACATCAAACATGCATTCATACAACATGATACATCACACATACAACATGATACATCACATATGCATGTATACAACTTGATACATCACACATGCATGCATACCACATGATACATCACACATACATGCATACAACATGATACCTCACGCATACAACATGATACTTCACACATACAACATGATACATCACACATGCATGCATACAACATGATACATCACACATGCATGCATACAACATGATACATCACACATGCTTGCATACAACTAGATACATCACACATGCATGCATACAACATGATACATCACACATGCATGCATACAACATGATACATCACACATACAACATGATACATCACACATGCATGTATACAACTTGATACATCACACATGCATGCATACCACATGATACATCACACATACATGCATACAACATGATACTTCACGCATACAACATGATACTTCACACATACAACATGATACATCACACATGCATGCATACAACATGATACATCACACATGCAAGTATACAACATGATACATCACACATACAACATGATACATCCCACATGCATGAATACAACATATACATCACACATACAACATGATACATCACACATGCAAGTATACAACATGATACATCACACATGCAAGCATACAACATGATACATCCCACATGCATGAATACAACATATACATCACACATACAACATGATACATCACACATGCATGCATACAACATGATACATCACACATGCATGTATACAACTTGATACATCACACATGCATGTATACAACTTGATACATCACACATGCATGCATACCACATGATACATCACACATACATGCATACAACATGATACTTCACGCATACAACATGATACTTCACACATACAACATGATACATCACACATGCATGCATACAACATGATACATCACACATGCTTGCATACAACTAGATACATCACACATGCATGCATACAACATGATACATCACACATGCATGCATACAACATGATACATCACACATGCATGCATACAACATGATACATCACACATGCATGTATACAACATGATACATCACACATGCATGCATACAACATGATACATCACACATACAGCATGCATACAACATGATACATCACACATACAACATGATACATCACACATGCATGCATACAACATGATACATCACACATGCATGCATACAACATGATACATCACACATGCATGTATACAACATGATACATCACACATGCATGCATACAACATGATACATCACACATGCATGCATACAACATGATACATCACACATGCAAGTATACAACATGATACATCACACATGCAAGCATACAACATGATACATCCCACATGCATGAATACAACATATACATCACACATACAACATGATACATCACACATGCATGCATACAACATGATACATCACACATGCATTCATACAACATGATACATCACACATACAACATGATACATCACACATGCATGTATACAACTTGATACATCACACATGCATGCATACCACATGATACATCACACATACATGCATACAACATGATACCTCACGCATACAACATGATACTTCACACATACAACATGATACATCACACATGCATGCATACAACATGATACATCACACATGCTTGCATACAACTAGATACATCACACATGCATGCATACAACATGATACATCACACATGCATGCATACAACATGATACATCACACATGCATGCATACAACATGATACATCACACATGCATGTATACAACATGATACATCACACATGCATGCATACAACATGATACATCACACATACAGCATGCATACAACATGATACATCACACATACAACATGATACATCACACATGCATGTATACAACATTATACATCACACATGCATGCATACAACATGATACATCACACATACATGCATACAACATGATACATCACACATACAACATGATACATCACACATGCATGCATACAACATGATACATCACACATGCTTGCATACAACATGATACATCACACATGCATGCATACAACATGATACATCACACATGCATGCATACAACATGATACATCACACATGCATGCATACAACATGATACATCACACATGCATGTATACAACATGATACATCACACATGCATGCATACAACATGATACATCACACATACAACATGATACATCACACATGCATGCATACAACATGATACATCACACATACAACATGATACATCACACATGCATGCATACAACATGATATCATGTTGTATGCATGCATGTGTGATGTATCATGTTGTATGCATGCATGTGTGATGTATCATGTTGTATACATGCATGTGTGATGTATCATGTTGTATGCATGCATGTGTGATGTATCATGCATGCATTTATACAACATGATACATCACACATGCACGCATACAACATGATACATCACACATACATGCATACAACATGATACATCACACATGCACGCATACAACATGATACATCACACATGCACGCATACAACATGATACATCACACATGCACGCATACAACATGATACATCACACATGCACGCATACAACATGATACATCACACATGCACGCATACAACATGATACATCACACATGCACGCATACAACATGATACATCACACATACAACATGAAACATCACACATGCACGCATACAACATGATACATCACACATGCACGCATACAACATGATACATCACACATGCACGCATACAACATGATACATCACACATGCATGTATACAACATGATATCATGTTGTATGCATGCATGTGTGATGTATCATGCATGCATGCATACAACATGATACATCACACATGCACGCATACAACATTATACATCACACATACATGCATACAACATGATACATCACACATGCACGCATACAACATGATACATCACACATGCAAGTATACAACATGATACATCACACATGTAAGCATACAACATGATACATCCCACATGCATGAATACAACATATACATCACACATACAACATGATACATCACACATGCATTCATACAACATGATACATCACACATACAACATGATACATCACACATGCATGTATACAACTTGATACATCACACATGCATGCATACCACATGATACATCACACATGCATTCATACAACATGATACATCACACATACAACATGATACATCACACATGCATGTATACAACTTGATACATCACACATGCATGCATACCACATGATACATCACACATACATGCATACAACATGATACTTCACGCATTCAACATGATACTTCACACATACAACATGATACATCACACATGCATGCATACAACATGATACATCACACATGCAAGTATACAACATGATACATCACACATGCAAGCATACAACATGATACATCCCACATGCATGAATACAACATATACATCACACATACAACATGATACATCACACATGCATGCATACAACATGATACATCACACATGCATTCATACAACATGATACATCACACATACAACATGATACATCACACATGCATGTATACAACTTGATACATCACACATGCATGCATACCACCTGATACATCACACATACATGCATACAACATGATACTTCACGCATACAACATGATACTTCACACATACAACATGATACATCACACATGCATGCATACAACATGATACATCAGACATGCTTGCATACAACTAGATACATCACACATGCATGCATACAACATGATACATCACACATGCACGCATACAACATTATACATCACACATACATGCATACAACATGATACATCACACATGCACGCATACAACATGATACATCACACATGCAAGTATACAACATGATACATCACACATGCAAGCATACAACATGATACATCCCACATGCATGAATACAACATATACATCACACATACAACATGATACATCACACATGCATTCATACAACATGATACATCACACATGCAAGAATACAACATGATACATCACACATGGAAGCATACAACATGATACATAACACATGCATGTATACAACATGATACATCACACATGCATGCATACAACATGATACATCACACATGTATTTATACAACATGATACATCACACATGCAAGAATACAACATGATACATCACACATGGAAGCATACAACATGATACATAACACATGCATGTATACAACATGATACATCACACATGTATGCATACAACATGATACATCACACATACAACATGATACATCACACATACAACATGATACATCACACATGCAAGAATACAACATGATACATCACACATGGAAGCATACAACATGATACATAACACATGCATGTATACAACATGATACATCACACATGCATGCATACAACATGATACATCACACATACAACATGATACATCACACATGCATGTATACAACATGATACATCACACATGTTTGCATACAACATGATACATCACACATGCATGCATACAACATGATACATCACACATGCATGCATACAACATGATACATCACACATGCATGCATACAACATGATACATCACACATGCATGCATACAACATGATACATCACACATACAACATGATACATCACACATGCAAGCATACAACATGATACATCACACATGCATGCATACAACATGATACATCACACATGCAAGAATACAACATGATACATCACACATGGAAGCATACAACATGATACATAACACATGCATGTATACAACATGATACATCACGCATGCATGCATACAACATGATACATCACACATGCATTTATATTACATGATACATCACACATGCAAGAATACAACATGATACATCACACATGGAAGCATACAACATGATACATAACACATGCATGTATACAACATGATACATCACACATGTATGCATACAACATGATACATCACACATACAACATGATACATCACACATACAACATGATACATCACACATGCAAGAATACAACATGATACATCACACATGCATGCATACAACATGATACATCACACATACAACATGATACATCACACATGGAAGCATACAACATGATACATAACATATGCATGTATACAACATGATACATCACACATGCATGCATACAACATGATACATCACACATACAACATGATACATCACACATGCATGTATACAACATGATACATCACACATGCTTGCATACAACATGATACATCACACATGCATGCATACAACATGATACATCACACATGCATGTATACAACATGATACATCACACATGCATGCATACAACATGATACATCACACATGCATGCATACAACATGATACATCACACATGCATGCATACAACATGATACATCACACATACAACATGATACATCACACATGCAAGCATACAACATGATACATCACACAAGCATGCATACAACATGATACATCACACATGCAAGAATAGAACATGATACATCACACATGGAAGCATACAACATGATAAATAACACATGCATGTATACAACATGATACATCACACATGCATGCATACAACATGATACATCACACATGCATGTATACAACATGATACATCACACATGCAAGAATACAACATGATACATCACACATGGAAGCATACAACATGATACATAACACATGCATGTATACAACATGATACATCACACATGCATGCATACAACATGATACATCACACATACAACATGATACATCACACATGCAAGAATACAACATGATACATCACACATGGAAGCATACAACATGATACATAACACATGCATGTATACAACATGATACATCACACATGCATGCATACAACATGATACATCACACATACAACATGATACATCACACATGCATGTATACAACATTATACATCACACATGCATGCATACAACATGATACATCACACATACAACTTGATACATCACACATTCATGCATACAACATGATACATCACACATGCTTGCATACAACATGATACATCACACATGCATGCATACAACATGATACATCACACATGCATGCATACAACATGATACATCACACATGCATGCATACAACATGATACATCACACATGCATGCATACAACATGATACATCACACATGCATGCATACAACATGATACAGCACACATGCATGCATACAACATGATACATCACACATACATGCATACAACATGATACATCACACATACATGCATACAACATGATACATCACACATGCATGTATACAACATGATACATCACACATGCATGTATACAACATGATACATCACACATGCATGCATACAACATGATACATCACACATGCATGCATACAACATGATACATCACACATGCATGCATACAACATGATACATCACACTTGCATGCATACAACATGATACATCACACATGCATGCATACAACATGATACATCACACATGCATGCATACAACATGATACATCACACATACATGCATACAACATGATACATCACACATACATGCATACAACATGATACATCACACATACATGCATACAACATGATACATCACACTTACAACATGATACATCACACATGCATGTATACAACATGATACATCACACATGCATGCATACAACATGATACATCACATATGCATGCATACAACATGATACATCACACATGCATGCATACAACATGATACATCACACATACAACATGATACATCACACTTGCATGCATACAACATGATGCATCACACATGCATGCATACAACATGATACATCACACATGCATGCATACAACATGATACATCACACTTGCATGCATACAACATGATACATCACACATGCATGCATACAACATGATACATCACACATGCATGCATACAACATGATACATCACACATGCATGCATACAACATGATACATCACACATGGATGCATACAACATGATACATCACACATGCATGCATACAACATGATACATCACACATGCATGCATACAACATGATACATCACACATACAACATGATACATCACACTTGCATGCATACAACATGACACATCACACATGCATGCACACAACATGATACATCACACATGCATGCATACAACATGATACATCACACATGCATGCATACAACATGATACATCACACATACAACATGATACATCACACATGCATGCATACAACATGATACATCACACATGCATGCATACAACATGATACATCACACATACAACATGATACATCACACTTGCATGCATACAACATGATACATCACACATGCATGCATACAACATGATACATCACACATGCATGCATACAACATGATACATCACACTTGCATGCATACAACATGATACATCACACATGCATGCATACAACATGATACATCACACATGCATGCATACAACATGATACATCACACATGCATGTATACAACATGATACATCACACATGCATGCATACAACATGATACATCACACATGCATGCATACAACATGATACATCACACATGCATGCATACAACATGATACATCACACATACAACATGATACATCACACTTGCATGCATACAACATGATACATCACACATGCATGCATACAACATGATACATCACACATGCATGCATACAACATGATACATCACACTTGCATGCATACAACATGATACATCACACATGCATGCATACAACATGATACATCACACATGGATGCATACAACATGATACATCACACATGCATGCATACAACATGATACATCACACATGCATGTATACAACATGATACATCACACATGCATGCATACAACATGATACATCACACATGCCTGCATACAACATGATACATCACACATGGAAGCATACAACATGATAAATAACACATGCATGTATACAACATGATACATCACACATGCATGCATACAACATGATACATCACACATGCATGTATACAACATGATACATCACACATGCAAGAATACAACATGATACATCACACATGGAAGCATACAACATGATACATAACACATGCATGTATACAACATGATACATCACACATGCATGCATACAACATGATACATCACACATACAACATGATACATCACACATGCAAGAATACAACATGATACATCACACATGGAAGCATACAACATGATACATAACACATGCATGTATACAACATGATACATCACACATGCATGCATACAACATGATACATCACACATACAACATGATACATCACACATGCATGTATACAACATTATACATCACACATGCATGCATACAACATGATACATCACACATACAACTTGATACATCACACATTCATGCATACAACATGATACATCACACATGCTTGCATACAACATGATACATCACACATGCATGCATACAACATGATACATCACACATGCATGCATACAACATGATACATCACACATGCATGCATACAACATGATACATCACACATGCATGCATACAACATGATACATCACACATGCATGCATACAACATGATACAGCACACATGCATGCATACAACATGATACATCACACATACATGCATACAACATGATACATCACACATACATGCATACAACATGATACATCACACATGCATGTATACAACATGATACATCACACATGCATGTATACAACATGATACATCACACATGCATGCATACAACATGATACATCACACATGCATGCATACAACATGATACATCACACATGCATGCATACAACATGATACATCACACTTGCATGCATACAACATGATACATCACACATGCATGCATACAACATGATACATCACACATGCATGCATACAACATGATACATCACACATACATGCATACAACATGATACATCACACATACATGCATACAACATGATACATCACACATACATGCATACAACATGATACATCACACTTACAACATGATACATCACACATGCATGTATACAACATGATACATCACACATGCATGCATACAACATGATACATCACATATGCATGCATACAACATGATACATCACACATGCATGCATACAACATGATACATCACACATACAACATGATACATCACACTTGCATGCATACAACATGATGCATCACACATGCATGCATACAACATGATACATCACACATGCATGCATACAACATGATACATCACACTTGCATGCATACAACATGATACATCACACATGCATGCATACAACATGATACATCACACATGCATGCATACAACATGATACATCACACATGCATGCATACAACATGATACATCACACATGGATGCATACAACATGATACATCACACATGCATGCATACAACATGATACATCACACATGCATGCATACAACATGATACATCACACATACAACATGATACATCACACTTGCATGCATACAACATGACACATCACACATGCATGCACACAACATGATACATCACACATGCATGCATACAACATGATACATCACACATGCATGCATACAACATGATACATCACACATACAACATGATACATCACACATGCATGCATACAACATGATACATCACACATGCATGCATACAACATGATACATCACACATACAACATGATACATCACACTTGCATGCATACAACATGATACATCACACATGCATGCATACAACATGATACATCACACATGCATGCATACAACATGATACATCACACTTGCATGCATACAACATGATACATCACACATGCATGCATACAACATGATACATCACACATGCATGCATACAACATGATACATCACACATGCATGTATACAACATGATACATCACACATGCATGCATACAACATGATACATCACACATGCATGCATACAACATGATACATCACACATGCATGCATACAACATGATACATCACACATACAACATGATACATCACACTTGCATGCATACAACATGATACATCACACATGCATGCATACAACATGATACATCACACATGCATGCATACAACATGATACATCACACTTGCATGCATACAACATGATACATCACACATGCATGCATACAACATGATACATCACACATGGATGCATACAACATGATACATCACACATGCATGCATACAACATGATACATCACACATGCATGTATACAACATGATACATCACACATGCATGCATACAACATGATACATCACACATGCCTGCATACAACATGATACATCACACATGCATGCATACAACATGATACATCACACATACAACATGATACATCACACTTGCATGCATACAACATGATACATCACACATGCATGCATACAACATGATACATCACACATGCATGCATACAACATGATACATCACACTTGCATGCATACAACATGATACATCACACATGCATGCATACAGCATGATACATCACACATGGATGCATACATCATGATACATCCCACATGCATGCATACAACATGATACATCACACATGCATACAACATGATACATCACACATGCATGCATACAACATGATACATCGCACATGGATGCATACAACATGATACATCACACATGCATGCATACAACATGATACATCACACATGCATGCATACAACATGATACATCACACATACAACATGATACATCACACTTGCATGCATACAACATGATACATCACACATGCATGCATACAACATGATACATCACACATGCATGCATACAACATGATACATCACACATGCATGCATACAACATGATACATCACACATACAACATGATACATCACACTTGCATGCATACAACATGACACATCACACATGCATGCACACAACATGATACATCACACATGCATGCATACAACATGATACATCACACATACAACATGATACATCACACATACAACATGATACATCACACATGCATGCATACAACATGATACATCACACATGCATGCATACAACATGATACATCACACATACAACATGATACATCACACTTGCATGCATACAACATGATACATCACACATGCATGCATACAACATGATACATCACACATGCATGCATACAACATGATACATCACACTTGCATGCATACAACATGATACATCACACATGCATGCATACAACATGATACATCACACATGGATGCATACAACATGATACATCACACATGCATGCATACAACATGATACATCACACATGCATGTATACAACATGATACATCACACATGCATGCATACAACATGATACATCACACATGCATGCATACAACATGATACATCACACATGCATGCATACAACATGATACATCACACATACAACATGAAACATCACACTTGCATGCAAACAACATGATACATCACACATGCATGCATACAACATGATACATCACACATGCATGCATACAACATGATACATCACACTTGCATGCATACAACATGATACATCACACATGCATGCATACAACATGATACATCACACATGGATGCATACAACATGATACATCACACATGCATGCATACAACATGATACATCACACATGCATGTATACAACATGATACATCACACATGCATGCATACAACATGATACATCACACATGCCTGCATACAACATGATACATCACACATGCATGCATACAACATGATACATCACACATACAACATGATACATCACACTTGCATGCATACAACATGATACATCACACATGCATGCATACAACATGATACATCACACATGCATGCATACAACATGATACATCACACTTGCATGCATACAACATGATACATCACACATGCATGCATACAACATGATACATCACACATGCATGCATACAACATGATACATCACACATACAACATGATACATCACATTTGCATGCATACAACATGATACATCACACATGCATGCATACAACATGATACATCGCACATGCATGCATACAACATGATACATCACACATACAACATGATACATCACACTTGCATGCATACAACATGACACATCACACATGCATGCACACAACATGATACATCACACATGCATGCATACAACATGATACATCACACATACAACATGATACATCACACATACAACATGATACATCACACATGCATGCATACAACATGATACATCACACATACAACATGATACATCACACTTGCATGCATACAACATGATACATCACACATGCATGCATACAACATGATACATCACACATGGATGCATACAACATGATACATCACACATGCATGCATACAACATGATACATCACACATGCATGTATACAACATGATACATCACACATGCATGCATACAACATGATACATCACATATGCATGCATACAACATGATACATCACACATGCATGCATACAACATGATACATCACACATACAACATGAAACATCACACTTGCATGCAAACAACATGATACATCACACATGCATGCATACAACATGATACATCACACATGCATGCATACAACATGATACATCACACTTGCATGCATACAACATGATACATCACACATGCATGCATACAACATGATACATCACACATGGATGCATACAACATGATACATCACACATGCATGCATACAACATGATACATCACACATGCATGTATACAACATGATACATCACACATGCATGCATACAACATGATACATCACACATGCCTGCATACAACATGATACATCACACATGCATGCATACAACATGATACATCACACATACAACATGATACATCACACTTGCATGCATACAACATGATACATCACACATGCATGCATACAACATGATACATCACACATGCATGCATACAACATGATACATCACACTTGCATGCATACAACATGATACATCACACATGCATGCATACAACATGATACATCACACATGGATGCATACATCATGATACATCCCACATGCATGCATACAACATGATACATCACACATGCATACAACATGATACATCACACATGCATGCATACAACATGATACATCACACATGGATGCATACAACATGATACATCACACATGCATGCATACAACATGATACATCACACATGCATGCATACAACATGATACATCACACATACAACATGATACATCACACTTGCATGCATACAACATGATACATCACACATGCATGCATACAACATGATACATCACACATGCATGCATACAACATGATACATCACACATGCATGCATACAACATGATACATCACACATGCATGCATACAACATGATACATCACACATACAACATGATACATCACACTTGCATGCACACAACATGATACATCACACATGCATGCATACAACATGATACATCACACATACAACATGATACATCACACTTGCATGCATACAACATGATACATCACACATGCATGCATACAACATGATACATCACACATGCATGCATACAACATGATACATCACACTTGCATGCATACAACATGATACATCACACATGCATGCATACAACATGATACATCACACATGGATGCATACAACATGATACATCACACATGCATGCATACAACATGATACATCACACATGCATGTATACAACATGATACATCACACATGCATGCATACAACATGATACATCACATATGCATGCATACAACATGATACATCACACATGCATGCATACAACATGATACATCACACATACAACATGAAACATCACACTTGCATGCAAACAACATGATACATCACACATGCATGCATACAACATGATACATCACACATGCATGCATACAACATGATACATCACACTTGCATGCATACAACATGATACATCACACATGCATGCATACAACATGATACATCACACATGGATGCATACAACATGATACATCACACATGCATGCATACAACATGATACATCACACATGCATGTATACAACATGATACATCACACATGCATGCATACAACATGATACATCACACATGCTTGCATACAACATGATACATCACACATGCATGCATACAACATGATACATCACACATACAACATGATACATCACACTTGCATGCATACAACATGATACATCACACATGCATGCATACAACATGATACATCACACATGCATGCATACAACATGATACATCACACTTGCATGCATACAACATGATACATCACACATGCATGCATACAACATGATACATCACACATGGATGCATACATCATGATACATCCCACATGCATGCATACAACATGATACATCACACATGCATACAACATGATACATCACACATGCATGCATACAACATGATACATCACACATGGATGCATACAACATGATACATCACACATGCATGCATACAACATGATACATCACACATGCATGCATACAACATGATACATCACACATACAACATGATACATCACACTTGCATGCATACAACATGATACATCACACATGCATGCATACAACATGATACATCACACATGCATGCATACAACATGATACATCACACATGCATGCATACAACATGATACATCACACATACAACATGATACATCACACTTGCATGCATACAACATGATACATCACACATGCATGCATACAACATGATACATCACACATGCATGCATACTACATGATACATCACACTTGCATGCATACAACATGATACATCAAACATGCATGCATACAACATGATACATCACACATGGATGCATACAACATGATACATCACACATGCATGCATACAACATGATACATCACACATGCATGTATACAACATGATACATCACACATGCATGCATACAACATGATACATCACACATGCATGCATACAACATGATACATCACACATGCATGCATACAACATGATACCTCACGCATACAACATGATACTTCACACATGCATGCATACAACATGATACATCACACATGCATGCATACAACATGATACATCACACATGCATGCATACAACATGATACATCACACATACAACATGATACATCACACATGCATGCATACAACATGATACATCACACTTGCATGCATACAACATGATACATCACACATGCATGCATACAACATGATACATCACACATGCATGCATACAACATGATACATCACACATACAATATGATACATCACACATGCATGCATACAACATGATACATCACACTTGCATGCATACAACATGATACATCACACATGCATGCATACAACATGATACATCACACATGCATGCATACAACATGATACATCACACTTGCATGCATACAACATGATACATCACACATGCATGCATACAACATGATACATCACACATGGATGCATACAACATGATAAATCACACATGCATGCATACAACATGATACATCACACATGGATGCATACAACATGATACATCACACATGCATGCATACAACATGATACATCACACATGGATGCATACAACATGATAAATCACACATGCATGCATACAACATGATACATCACACATGCATGCATACAACATGATACATAACACATACAACATGATACATCACACATGCCTGCATACAACATGATACATCACACATGGATGCATACAACATGATACATCACACATGCATGCATACAACATGATACATCACACATGCATGCATACAACATGATACATCACACATGCCTGCATACAACATGATACATCACACATGGATGCATACAACATGATACATCACACATACAACATGATACATCACACATACAACATGATACATCACACATACAACATGATACATCACACATACAACATGATACATCACACATGGATGCATACAACATGATACATCACACATGCATGCATACAACATGATACATCACACATGGATGCATACAACATGATACATCACACATGCATGCATACAACATGATACATCACACATGGATGCATACAACATGATAAATCACACATGCATGCATACAACATGATACATCACACATGCATGCATACAACATGATACATAACACATACAACATGATACATCACACATGCCTGCATACAACATGATACATCACACATGGATGCATACAACATGATACATCACACATGCATGCATACAACATGATACATCACACATGCATGCATACAACATGATACATCACACATGCTTGCATACAACATGATACATCACACATGCATGCATACAACATGATACATCACACATACAACATGATACATCACACTTGCATGCATACAACATGATACATCACACATGCATGCATACAACATGATACATCACACATGCATGCATACAACATGATACATCACACTTGCATGCATACAACATGATACATCACACATGCATGCATACAACATGATACATCACACATGGATGCATACATCATGATACATCCCACATGCATGCATACAACATGATACATCACACATGCATACAACATGATACATCACACATGCATGCATACAACATGATACATCACACATGGATGCATACAACATGATACATCACACATGCATGCATACAACATGATACATCACACATGCATGCATACAACATGATACATCACACATACAACATGATACATCACACTTGCATGCATACAACATGATACATCACACATGCATGCATACAACATGATACATCACACATGCATGCATACAACATGATACATCACACATGCATGCATACAACATGATACATCACACATACAACATGATACATCACACTTGCATGCATACAACATGATACATCACACATGCATGCATACAACATGATACATCACACATGCATGCATACTACATGATACATCACACTTGCATGCATACAACATGATACATCAAACATGCATGCATACAACATGATACATCACACATGGATGCATACAACATGATACATCACACATGCATGCATACAACATGATACATCACACATGCATGTATACAACATGATACATCACACATGCATGCATACAACATGATACATCACACATGCATGCATACAACATGATACATCACACATGCATGCATACAACATGATACCTCACGCATACAACATGATACTTCACACATGCATGCATACAACATGATACATCACACATGCATGCATACAACATGATACATCACACATGCATGCATACAACATGATACATCACACATACAACATGATACATCACACATGCATGCATACAACATGATACATCACACTTGCATGCATACAACATGATACATCACACATGCATGCATACAACATGATACATCACACATGCATGCATACAACATGATACATCACACATACAATATGATACATCACACATGCATGCATACAACATGATACATCACACTTGCATGCATACAACATGATACATCACACATGCATGCATACAACATGATACATCACACATGCATGCATACAACATGATACATCACACTTGCATGCATACAACATGATACATCACACATGCATGCATACAACATGATACATCACACATGGATGCATACAACATGATAAATCACACATGCATGCATACAACATGATACATCACACATGGATGCATACAACATGATACATCACACATGCATGCATACAACATGATACATCACACATGGATGCATACAACATGATAAATCACACATGCATGCATACAACATGATACATCACACATGCATGCATACAACATGATACATAACACATACAACATGATACATCACACATGCCTGCATACAACATGATACATCACACATGGATGCATACAACATGATACATCACACATGCATGCATACAACATGATACATCACACATGCATGCATACAACATGATACATCACACATGCCTGCATACAACATGATACATCACACATGGATGCATACAACATGATACATCACACATACAACATGATACATCACACATGGATGCATACAACATGATACATCACACATGCATGCATACAACATGATACATCACACATGGATGCATACAACATGATACATCACACATGCATGCATACAACATGATACATCACACATGGATGCATACAACATGATAAATCACACATGCATGCATACAACATGATACATCACACATGCATGCATACAACATGATACATAACACATACAACATGATACATCACACATGCCTGCATACAACATGATACATCACACATGGATGCATACAACATGATACATCACACATGCATGCATACAACATGATACATCACACATGCATGCATACAACATGATACATCACACATGCCTGCATACAACATGATACATCACACATGGATGCATACAACATGATACATCACACATACAACATGATACATCACACATACAACATGATACATCACACATACAACATGATACATCACACATACAACATGATACATCACACATGGATGCATACAACATGATACATCACACATGCATGCATACAACATGATACATCACACATGGATGCATACAACATGATACAGTCAGGACAAAAAAAGCATGTTGGTTTGAGAACTTAAAAAAATCCCAGTTTTCCCGAGATTCAAACTCTTCAACATTCAAACTATTCTTACATTCATACTACATTCTGTCAACCTTTCAGTTCAACTTCAGCATTGGAGCATTCAAACACAATTCTTTCAGGAATTTCTTCATCTACTTAATATTATTATAATAATTAAATGTAGCTTACCACATTGAGTGGGTGGACTGCATGAATGATGTCTTCTCAGTTCTCACTGCAACGCAATTTGAGTGTCTAGAAACACTTTAAATTAATTCAATATTACTAATATTAATAAGGTAAACAAGTTATCTTTTGAAGGAGTAGTCAGTAATCTGATTACTTCTTCCCAGTTTAACTGTGGTGACACTATCTAAATGAAAGTAAAACAGATGTCATCTTTTTTGGACAACATGTTTGACCTCGAACAGTACAGTAGAAAATGGATGGATGGATGTTGACTATGCTCATGCTATTTTTAGTGTGACATGTCTCTAAAGATAAATGTGAAAATGACAGTAATTATTGTCCACCAGCAGGGGGAGCTCATCACTAGTACTACTGTGTGGAGGCTGGCATGTGGTACATTATTTCCTGTGTGTGTATAACTTATTCAGAGAGAGAACAGCACACTAGTATGGATTGCAGGAATTAATTTGAGGATGTTTTTATATGAATAAGGTGGATTGGATGTTGGCCTGGGAAGGCATTCCCCTGAAGGTCTTCTTCATGTGTCAGCTGGAAGTACTCTGACTGTTGTGAGGAGACACTGATGAGATTGTGAGATCATATGTTGGTGCAGGACAATGTCTCATGTGACTGAGCAAAGCTGGACTTTTCTCAAGAATGTTTGTTTTCTCCCGTCCCGTAGATGTCGAAGAACATCTTTTTCGTGAGCAGGAAGAGGAACCACAGCCCCCCCACATTAAAGAGGAAGTTGAGACGCCACAGACCCATAATGTTAAACTGACCCTTCACAATAAAGGGCAAGCGGAGGACCCACTGAACTTACACATCAAAAATAAAGAGGAGGACCCACTGACCCCTCACATTAAACAGGAAGAGGAGGACCCACTGAACCCTCACATTAAAGAGGAAGAGGAGGACCAAGATACGCCGCACATTAAAGAGGAAGAGGAGGACCAAGAGCCGCCGCACATTAAAGAGGAAGAGGAGGAAGAGGGCATCAGTCAGCCTAAATGGTTGGAGGAGTTCCCAGTGACTGGTGTCCCTGTGAAGAGTGAAGATGATGAGGTGAAAGGTGAAAGTGAGGAGAGGGGAGGGGGGGAGCCTCCAAGCAGCAGCTCAACACAACACATGACAACAGAAGCTGATGGAGACCACTGTGGAGGATCACAAGCAGACAAGCTCTTAGCTCCACTATCAGATAGTGAGGACACAACGTCACACTCTCCTGACACTGATGATGAAGACTCTAAAGATGATAAGACATGTCACACTGACAACACTCACTTCACATCTTCTCACTCTCACAAAACATTTAAATACCATTGTCGTCTGAAAGTACACATGAGAACACACACTGGAGAAAAACCTTTTTCTTGTTCACTCTGTAGTAAAGGTTTTGCACAAAGTCACGATTTGAAAAGACACATGAGAACACACACTGGAGAAAAACCCTTTTCTTGTTCACTCTGTGGTAAAGGTTTTGGACTTAGTCACGATTTGAAAAGACACATGAGAACACACACTGGAGAAAAACCCTTTTCTTGTTCACTCTGTGGTAAAGGTTTTGGACTTAGTCGCAATTTGAAAGGACACATGAGAACACACACTGGTGAAAAACCTTTTTCTTGTTCAATCTGTGGTAAAGGTTTTACAGAAAGTAATCATTTGAAAAGACACATGAGAACACACACTGGAGAAAAACCTTTTTCCTGTTCGACCTGTGGTAAAGGTTTTACAAATAGTACAGATGTGAAAACACACATGAGAACACACACTAGTGAAAAACCTTTTTCTTGTTCAATCTGTGGTAAAGGTTTTACAGAAAGTCAGAATGTGAAAGTACACATGAGAACACACACTGGTGAAAAAACTTTTTCCTGTTCAATCTGTGGTAAAGGTTTTACAAGAAGTACATATGCGAAAGTACACATGAGAACACACACTGGTGAAAAACCTTTTTCTTGTTCAATCTGTGGTAAAGGTTTTACAGAAAGTAATAATTTGAAAAGACACATGAGAACACACACTGGAGAAAAACCTTTTTCCTGTTCGACCTGTGGTAAAGGTTTTACAAATAGTACAGATGTGAAAACACACATGAGAACACACACTAGTGAAAAACCTTTTTCTTGTTCAATCTGTGGTAAAGGTTTTACAGAAAGTCAGAATGTGAAAGTACACATGAGAACACACACTGGTGAAAAAACTTTTCCCTGTTCAATCTGTGGTAAAGGTTTTACAAGAAGTCAACATTTGAAAGTACACATGAGAATACACACTGGTGAAAAAGCTTTTTCCTGTTCAACCTGTGGTAAAGGTTTTACACAAAGTCAACATTTGAAAGTACACATGAGAACACACACTGGTGAAAAATCTTTTTCCTGTTCAACCTGTGGTAAAGGTTTTACACAAAGTCAAAATATGAAAGTACACATGAGAACACACACTGGTGAAAAATCACATTCCTGTTCAATCTGCAACAGAAGCTTTTGTGACCGATCAAACCTTTTAGCACACATGAGAAGACACCCAGGAGAGAAAGTGTTGAGTTGCAGTGTGTGTGGTGAAAGATTGTCTTCTAAGTACCAGTGTAAGAAACACAAGTGTGCTGGTGAGAACAGCAGCAGCAAATGAAACTGCAGGATTTGAAATAAACTGTCCAGACTTTCATTTTGACTTTCTAACAACATCAGCACATATAACATGTGTGACATTGTTGTTTGTCCAACAATCTTTTTAATATGCTTCTACATTTATAGATTAGATAGTTGGAAATATAAAAGTATTACTTATTTGTACTTGTAATTGTTGATAATCCCATAGATTATCACCTTTATATGATATACATATGTACTGGTTCACATCTGAAACATCTTCTGGACCACTTCAGGAAGCATATTATTATTTACTTTATACATCATTTAAACAGTTGTCTTTTATACAATTTTAAAATGTGTGACTTTATGAATCATTTGTTGGGTCTCTGTAATCCATTTTATTAATCATCTTTACTACTCTCTTTTGTAATATGATGATTGTGTTGTGATTTTTTTATACTTTAACTTAATATGTATGTACTTGTACGTTTATGCAATAAAAAGTGAGAGAAAATGGCTGAGTTGTTTGTGGAAGGATGTTTTGTTTTTACTAACATACATTTGTGGGTTAAAAAAAAATCCCCACTATTGTGTTTTAAACATACTTTACCTTTTTTTTTCTTTCTTTCTTTTTTAACATCCCCAAAACAATATCAGTCAAAGTTTGGAATGTCAGGCAAAAGCCAATATTGTACATCATCTCACAGAGCTTTATTTTGCATACATTCATGAAAAAAAAAAGTTTAATTTGTTTCCCTATCACAGAACGAACAAGTGTTGTCTTCAATTGCAAAACAACATCTTAAAAAATATTTTAAATTTTTTCCTTAAATTAACTCCTTGGCGTTTGGAAGAATGGAAACTTTCAAATTATGAGTTTTATTTTTTTGTTCCGGAGAAAATACAATAAAGAAGAAATGGTAAATAATTAAAAAAAAAATATATATATATATTTACTGGAATTACAATATTTTGAACAAAAGCCTTTATAATTGCTTAAAATATTGTGTCTGTTTGCAGGTCATACTTAATGAAATCTTCAAATAACAAAATACTTTTATCAGTCAATAAGTGCATCAGCGACCAAATGCCTTTTTCAAACCATTGCTGTTCAAAGATGGATTTGTTTCTCATTTTAATATAAGAACAATTCCATAGTGGAGTATTGTGTGTGATGAAGTTGTGTTTGTAAATTAGTTTCCAGTACAACAACACTTGCTGGTAGGGATGGGTACTGTTCACTTCTAATTCCATGTTTTATGTGTTATATATGTCAATATATTGTGTGTTTGTATTTTGCCAACATGGTAGAATCACATGGGGCTTCACGGTGGAAGAGGGGTTAGTGCGTCTGCCTCACAATACGAAGTTCCTGCAGTCCTGGGTTCAAATCCAGGCTCGGGATCTTTCTGTGTGGAGTTTGCATGTTCTCCCCATGAATGCGTGGGTTCCCTCCGGGTACTCCGGCTTCCTCCCACTTCCAAAGACATGCACCTGGGGATAGGTTGATTGGCAACACTAAATGGTCCCTAGTGTGTGAATGTGAGTGTGAATGTTGTCTGTCTGTCTGTGTTGGCTCTGCGATGAGGTGGCGACTTTCCCAGGGTGTACCCTGCCTTCCACCCGATTGTAGCTGAGATAGGCGCCAGCGCCTCCCGCGACCCCGAAAGGGAATAATCGGTAGAAAATGGATGGATGGATGGTAGAATCACATGATAGGCAGATTGGTACCGGGCCGCAGAAGAATTTTTTATAAAAAAAAAAAATTCTTAACTCAACAAAAAAAACACAATATACACTTACAATTAGTGGACTAACCACAAAAACCTCCCTTTTTCATGACAAAGAAGAAAAAAAGAAAAAAAAAGGACCCCCCTGATTCTAGTGGCATTTAAATAACTGTTTTTATTCACTCTCCATATTCCCAACTGACCACAAGACTCAAAAGACAACATTTTCGATGGAGCTTGGGCGGTTTATAACTTGTCGAATTTCCCGGCAAATCTGTACTGCTTCCCGAAGCGGTCACGGGGCTTCTTACGTCATCATTTCTGGCTCCTCCCCTGAATGAAATAGGCCTCCATACACGCCTGGTGGAAACACCCCCTCCATTAGTCCACACACGCCTCCAAGCCTCCGCACCATCGGAAGCGGACCAAGGATCGCTGGCTGACACCGATATATCAATTTAATAGCATGACACATAGATAGAAAAATACAAAAAAATGGAAAAAAGCCGATAGGGCTGGGCGATCAAACAATGTCAATATATATTGCAAATATTGCAAAAGACATCAAATCGAAACCAATTAAAAAAATAGTCATTTGAAAAAAATACATAGGGCTGGGCTGTAAAACAATACAATATATATAATGATAGACACATGACTGATGTTAAAAAAGTAGGAAAATGGCCAATAGGGCTGGCTGATAAAACTAGACAAGGACTGGGGGGGGAGCACGCTAGAGAGAGAGAGCGAGAGAGAGAGAGAGAGAGAGAGAGAGAGAGAGGGAGAAAACCAAATTTATGAAGAGGGAACGTGCGCCCTCCTGTGGACTTCTGCTGCAACTGCACACACAAAGAACTTCATTACTTCCAAGTGTGCCTTATTTAGTGTCCCAGACTTCCAATTCCTCCTTTACATGTTTAGTGTATAAGTATTAATTAAACAACTGTTTAATATATGTATATTAAAAACTTTTTTAGTATATAAATATTAAATAAATATTTAGCATATAAATATATTTAAATATATATATATATATATATAGAGAGAGAGAGAGAGAGAGAGAGAGAGAGAGAGAGAGAGAGAGAGAGAGAGAGAGAGAGAGAGAGAGAGAGAGAGAGAGAGAGAGAAAGAGAGACCAGACTTCATAAGTGGGAATGTGCGCCCTCCTGTGGACTTCTGCCGCAACTGCACACACAAACAAATTCATTACTTCCAAGTGTGCCTTATTTAGTGTCCCAGACTTCCAATCCCTCCTTTACATGTTTAGTGTATAAGTATTAATTAAACAACTGTTTAATATATGAATATTAAAAACTTTTTTAGTGTATAAATATTAAATACATATTTAGCATATAAATATATATATATATATATATATATATATATATATATATATATATATATATAGAGAGAGAGAGAGAGAGAGAGAGAGAGAGAGACAGAGAGAGAGAGAAGAGAGAGAGAGAGATGTGATTCATGACAATTTCCCCAGACTCCAACACAATAGTTTAAATATGACATAATAAATGAATGAAACAATAACAGCAGAGCATTGGTGTTCAATAAATGACATGATCTCCTCATCATTCCAACACATTTAGCAACTTTTGCCCTCAGGTATTTTAACCATGAGATATTTTCCTCTATTATTACTCCTAAGAAATAATTTTGTTGAATATATTCTATTGGTGTATCATCAATAACAATCCTGATTGGTATATTACTTTTGCAATTGCTAAAGAGCATTATTTTGGTCTTCTTTAAATTCAGAGACAATTTGTTTGTATTAAACCAAGTTTTTAGCTTCATCATCTCCTCAGTTACAGAAGTCAGAAGTTGCTTCACGTGGTCACCTGCACATGTAATTGTTGTATCGTCAGCAAAGAGGATGAACTCCAGCAGTGTTGATACTTGACATATTTTGTTGATATATATAATGAATAGTGTGGGTACCAGTATGGACCCCTGGGGGACTCCACAGTTATGTTCATGAGTGTAGATTGATGTTGGTCCATCTGAACAATCTGCTGTCTCTCATTTAAGTAGCTCTCCAGCCATTTCCCTGCCAATCCCCTTATGCCGTAGTTTTCCAGTTTATTTACCAAAATCTGGTGGTCAATGGTATCGAAAGCCTTTTGCAGGTCAATAAAAATTCCTATAACAAATTTGTTCTTCTCCATGCCATTAGTAATGTACTCTATTAAGTCAATTAGAGCTAATGAAGTTGAGCTATTTTGTCGCAACCCATAATGACAATCGGATAATAATTTGTGCTTTTTAATGAAGCCACAAAGTCTATTATCGAATAATTTTTCCAATATTCTTGATAACTGTGGCAGAAGGGAGACGGGCCGGTAATTTGTGAAGTGGTGTTTGTCTCCAGATTTGAAGATGGGGATGACTTTTCAGAGTTTTACACTTTTTACCTGCCAAGGGAGTTTAGTGCAGTGTTTATACTGTCTGTTTACATCCCGCCACGGGCGGACTCCACTACAGCGCTAAAGCTGCTGCATGACGTCATCAGTAAACAAGAGACCCCACACCCTGATGCTGCGCTCACGGTAGCTGGGGATTTTAACCACCGCAACCTAAAGAGTGTCCTCCCAAAATACCATCAATATGTGAACTTTACTACGAGGGAGATAAACACCCTGGACCAGGTGTACTGCAACGTGAGGGGAGCTTACAAGGCTGTACCCAGACCACACTTTGGACTATCTGATCATATCTCAGCTTTTCTACATCCAGCGTCCCAAGCAAGCCCCCCCAGTGAGTAAAACTGTTCAAGTTTGGAATGAGGACACTGAACTAGTGCTTCAGGACTGCTTTGGGAGTACAGACTGGGACATGTTTAAAACTGCTGCTCAGAGGGATGACGGTACTGTGAACATGGAGGAACATGCTTCCAGTGTAACTGGCTACATCAGCACATGCGTGCAAAACATTGTTCCCAGAAAACAATACAAGATATACCCAAACCAAAAACCCTGGATTAATGTTCGGTCCAAGCTACATGCCCGCTCCACTGCATTTGTCTCAGGCAACGCTGAGGACTACAAGAAGGCCAGATATGACCTGTGTAAATCCATCAGCGAGGCCAAGGGACAATGCAGACAAAAGCTGGAGGGATTCTACTCCACCACAGATTCCCGGCGCATGTGGCAAGGCCTGCAACACATCACAGACTACAAGCAGGGGAGCAGGGGGGTCACAAACAGCCAACAATCACTGCCAGATGAGCTGAATGAGTTCTACGCCCGCTTCGAGGTCCTCAACACCAACTAACAGAGAGGGGTTCTGACCACGGAGCCCACGCAGGACCCACCGCTCACTGTGACAACAGCAGAGGTACGTACAGTTCTGAAGAAAACAAACCCACGGAAGACAGTCGGCCCAGACAACATCCCTGGCCAGGCCCTCAGGGTGTGTTCATCAGAGCTGGCTGACGTACTTGCTGACATATACAACTTGTCACTAACACAAGCTGTTGTGCCCACCTGCTTCAAGACCACCACCATCGTGCCCCTGCCAAAGAAAAACACTGTGACCTGTCTGTTGCACTCACCCCAATAGTGATGAAGTGCTTCCAGAGGATAGTCATGTCACACATCAAGAAGACCATCCCAGACACACTGGACCCTCTACAGCAGGGGTCACCAACCTTTTTGAAACCAAGAGCTACTTCTTGGGTACTGATTAATGCGAAGGGCTACCAGTTTGATACACACTTAAACAAATTGCCACAAATAGACAATTTGCTCATTTTACCTTTAATAAATAAATCTACTAATATATAAAAAAATGGGTATTTCTGTCTGTCATTCCGTCGTACATTTTTTTTCCTTTTACGGAAGGTTTTTTTTGTAGAGAATAAATGATGAAAAAAACACTTAATTGAACGGTTTAAAAGAGGAGAAAACACAAAAAAAATGAAAATTACATTTTGAAACATAGTTTATCTTCAATTTCGACTCTTTAAAATTCAAAATTCAAACTGAAAGAAATGAAGAGAAAAACAAGCTAATTTTAATCTTTTTGAAAAAATTTAAAAAATAATTTATGTAACATCATTGGTCATTGTTCCTGATTAATATTAATTTTAGAGTTTTGATGACATGTTTTGAATAGGTTAAAATTCAATCTGCACTTTTTTAGAATATATAACAAATTGGACCAAGCTATATTTCTAACAAAGACAAATCATTATTTCTTCTGGATTTTCCAGAACAAACATTTTAAAAGAAATTCAAAATAATTTAAAATAAGATTTAAACTTGATTCTACAGTTTTTCTAGATTTGCCAGAATCATTTTTTTGAATTTTAATCATAATAAGTTTGAAGAGATATTTCACAAATATTCTTTGTCGAAAAAACAGAAGCTAAAATGAAGAATTAAATTAAAATGTATTTATTATTCCTATTTTCTTTCTTTCTTTCTTTAGTTTATTTCGAACATGAATATTTACAACACAATACAATACAGACAATAAAAATGATTTACAATTTAAAAAAAAATACTTGAACATTTATTTAAATTGTCAGGAAAGAAGAGGAAGGAATTTAAAAGGTAAAAAGGTGTATGTGTTTAAAAATCCTAAAATCAATTTTAAGGTTGTATATTTTCTCTAAAATTGTCTTTCTGAAAGTTATAAAAAGCGAAAAAAAAAAAAAAAAAAAAGGAATACATTTAAACAAGTGAAGACCAAGTCTTTAAAATATTTTCTTGGATTTTTTAAATTCTATTTGAGTTTTGTCTCTCTTAGAATTAAAAAGGTCAAGCAAAGCGAGACCAGCTTGCTAGTAAATAAATACAATTTTGAAAATAGAGGCGGCTCACTGGTCAGTGCTGCTATTTGAGCTATTTTTCGAAAAGGCCAGCGGGCAACTTATCTGGTCCTTACAGGCGACCGGTGCCCGCGGTCACCGCGTTGGTGACCCCTGCTCTACAGTTTGTCTACCGGCAGAACCGGTCCACTGAGGATGCAGTCAACACCGTCATCCACACCACCCTCACCCACGTAGAGGGCAAGGACACCTATGCCAGGCTATTATTCATCGACTACAGCTCTACTTTTAACACGGTCATCCCACAAAAACTCACAGCTAAACTCCTCACTGTTGGTCTGACACCAACTCTCTGTGACTGGGTCCTGAACTTTCTCACAAACCGGCCCCAGTCAGTCAGTATCGGCAACCAGACATCAGGCACAAAGGTTCTAAGCATTGGGACCCCCCAAGGCTGCGTGCTGAGCCCCCTATTGTACACCCTCTTCACACACGACTGTGTGGCCTCCCAGAACAACACCACTATCATCAAGTTAGCAGAGGATACTACGGTCGTCGGACTGATCACCGGGGGAGCTGAGGCAGTGTACAGAAGGGAGGTAGCGGAACTGGTGGCCTGGTGTCAGAACAATAATCTCTCCTTGAACACAGACAAGACCAAGGAGATGATTATTGACCCAAGGAGAAGGAGTGCACAGTACACACCTCTGTACATAGGTGGGACAAAGGTGGACAGGGTGAAAACCTGTAAATTCCTCGGGACTCACATCAGCGAGGACCTCACCTGGAATCACAACACCCAACAAACAATAAAGAAAGCCCAGCAGCGACTGTACTTCCTAAGAAGGCTGAGAAAATTTGGCATGCCACCCAAAATTCTTGGCAACTTCTATAGAAGTACGTTTGAGAGTGTCCTTACCAGCTCAATCACGGTCTGGTATGGAAACTGCACTGCTAAGGACAGGAAGGCACTCCAGCGAGTGATTAAAACTGCTCAGTACATATCAGGAGCAGCCTTCCCCTCACTACAGGACATGTAGTCTACCAGGGCCACCAGGAGAGCACACATCATCATCAAGGACAGTACACAGTCTCTTCAGCCTCCTACCATCAGGCAGACCATACAGGAGCCTGAAATCCAGGACTACCAGACTGACAAACAGTTTCTACCCACAGGCCATCAGGCTTGTGAATGCTAACTTTTGAATGCTAGCTCCCTCCAACTCCCCGTTTTTACTTTTGTCTTTTTGAACAAAAGACAGCTACCTTGACCACCCCCGAACTGTGAACCATCACTGTAGACACGTTTCACCGTTGATCACTAAAAACACTTTAACTGCTGCTGTTCCCCAAGGTCACCTCCATATTTATACTGTTGACTGTCAATCAGAATGTGCAATAATGTTATGTTACTTACTGTGTCTTGTATATACATTTTTATTTTTATTTTTAGCTAAGTACCGTGTGACTTGTTGAAGGGTGGACTAGCAAAGTAAGATTTTCATTGTACGGCAAACTGTCTGTCTAACTGTGCATATGACAATAAACTATCTTGAATCTTCAATCAAAAAGGGATTTGATGTAATATTTTGATATTCACACATCGCATATTTACACACACGCATTTTACTAGAATACCCTTATGAGCATTACATATATCAATATCAAGTACCTACTGTACTGTTTACTTGTTGAAATACCCTTTTTAGAGCAAATATCTGCCGAAATGGCCACTTTGTTTCTGCCAAAAATGTATTTTAAGTAATAGTTTGAAATAGATACATCTCATCTCTGCATATTTTCCTAAAATACTCTTATGGGCATTACACATATATAAATTAAGGACCTACTGTACTGTATACTTGTAGAAATACCCTTTACAAAGCTAAAATATACCAAAACAACCACTCTGCTGCTGCCAATATTTGATTTCAAGTAATATTTTGATACTGACAAATCTCATCTCTGCATAGTTTACTAAAATACCCTTATGAGCATTACATATATCAAAATCAAGTACCTACTGTACTGTTTACTTGTTGAAATACCATTTTAGAGCAAATATCTACCCAAATGGCCACATTACTGCTGCCAAAAATGTATTTTAAGTAATATTTTGATACTGACACATCTCATCTCTGCATATTTTATTAAATACTCTTATGGGCATGACATATATATAAATCAATTACCTACTGTATACTTGTAGAAATACCCTTAACAAAGCTAAAATATACCAAAACAACCACTTTACTGCTGCCAAAAATTGATTTCAAGTAATATTTTGATATTTGCACATCTCTTCTCTGCATATTCTAATGGAATACCCTGATGGGCATTACACATATATAAACCTAGTAGCTACTGTACTGTTTACTTGTTGAAATACCCTTTTAGAGCTAAAAACTACCAAATTTGCCACTTTACTGCGACCAATAATTGATTCCAGATAATATTAACAATAATAACAAAATTGTCAGAATAATTGCATATAAGTTATAAAACAACTTTGTGTTCCATTGAGTTCAGGTCCCCTGCGAGAAGACCAAAACTGTCTTTCATCTTATCAAACAAAAGGCTTGTAAAACTCCACTATCTGCAATGGGATGCAACATGGAGGTGTCGGTTTCTTTGATCTATTGACAGCCACAGGAAGACCTTTTCTTGACCCGAGATCTACAAAGCGGAGAGGGAGCAAACCTGACGCGGCTCCAGGCACCTTTTCTTTTAACTGTTTATGACCGAGTGCGACAGCCGTTTACGACTCCACTCCCTTTAGAAACATCTGCAGCTATGTAATCAGAAAAGGCCCAAATAGACGAGGACGTGTGGAACTGCCTCGTCAGAGCGTGGTGGGAAACTGTACGAAGTTGCAGCCCAGACGTTTCTCCTCATGAGCTAAATTGAATCCTGTCTGTGTTTGATTACTTTGCTCCTTGTCTTGTTTAATAGATGTCATCGGCAAAAATGTCAAAGCATTTCTCTGAAACACAATATTATACATTCTGAAAACGATAGCAAGAATATACTTACAAATTTCAGAAAATGTCACGAGCAAACACTTTGTTTAAAAGGTTTTTACTGCCTTTTTAGCCCTTTGAGACATTTGTGATTTAGGGCTAGATGAATAAACATTGATTGATTGATACTACACAAAAATTCAAAATAACTGAAGAAACATCACTGATAAACATTGGAAAACTGTCACTGAACGTCTTAGTGTGATGTCAATTTGTGACAGACAAATGGAACGCAGTTTCCACATGGTGAGGACATTGATGGGCTGACTCACTGTCTTACGGATTACCTCAACTTCTGACCTGCCCTGCTAGGACCGTTCAGTGCTACCCTAATGACAAACCCTGGGTAACACAGGAGGTTCAAGCTGTCCTCAACAAGAAGAAAGCTGCCTTCAGGAGTGGAGACAGGGAGGCAATGAGAGCAGCACAGCGGGAGGTCAAAGGACACGTGAGGAAGACTAAGGACAGCTACAAGAAGAAGCTGGAGCAAAACAACATGATGGAGGTCTGGGAAGGTGTGAAAACCATCACAGGCCACAAGACAAAGACCAGAGCAGTAGGGGGGGGACAATAAAGAGGGCCAATGAGATTAAGAACTTCTTCAACCGGTTCAACCAGAACCGGTTGAAGTGGGGGGTGTCCTCCCCAACCCTCATCACAGCCACCCCCTCTTCTTCTCCCCCCCAGCCATGGTTGCAACCCCCTACTCCTCCTCCTCCTCCACCAGACATTAGTCATCTCTGTGGACCAGGTCAGAGGTCAACTGAGGAAGCTGCATCCTAGAAACTATGGTGCGCACCTGAATATCTGGTGTGCACTATGTGATATTTAAGTACAGTCTTTATTTTCCAATCAATTCATTTTTTAACATGAATTGATTAACGTGGACCCCGACTTAAACAAGTTGAAAAACTTATTCGGGTGTTCAATTGTACGGAATATGTACCGAACTGTGCAATCTACTAATAAAAGTATCAATCAATCAATTCCTACATGCAAACACAGTGTTGATGTTCAAACTGTGTGTAATGCAACAGTATTTAAAATTATTAAATATACTCGTTAAATAATGTGTCCTCCTTGTTTTTAATGAATAATTAAGGCCTACTATGCTACTGTATTTTATTGCTGTTCATGATGGTGGTACTTGGAAATCCAAGTATTTTCTGAGGTGGTACTTGGTGAAAAAAGTTTGACAACTACTGACGTAGTGACATTGTAAACTACATTGGCAGACACCATTTTGTTATACCCAAACGGCGTCTGCTCATACATCGCGCTTCCAACGAGATCCCGTCACCCCCCGAGTAAAAAGGTTCCAGAACTGTTCACGTTATACCATCTCATCTTATTGTCCATCATGTGAATGTATGAAGTGGAACTAAATGTGATCTCTGAAAGGGGTACACATTATTACCAAAGCAGGGCCCCCATCCACATATACAATACTACTACATATCTGATGAAAAACAACATTATTTTGTTTTTTTAATTATAAGCGTGCCAAACCACCTCTATTTGGACATTATCTAATGCAGGGGTGTCCAAAATGCGGCCCGGGAGCCATTTGCGACCCGCAGCTGACCCGCCACACATTCTGCAAAAATTGCAAAATTGATAGTATTGCAAAAATTAAAACATTTAAAAAAAGTGAAATGAAGTGAAATATAATGAGAAAACGTGTTAATGTTGACACAAAGTTGCCATGCAGGCAGTTTTTTTTTTCTTGTGTCTTTATTTTGTTTTTTTCCATTGCTCAAAAAAAGGACAAAAAAATCTATGTTATAATGATTTATTACTTAAAAGTTATCACTTTAAAATGTTTTATGTCGAAAAATATTGCATATGTTGTGTGGTTGCTATATAAAAACATCAAAATTTGGACAAAAGAGCATAAAATAAACAAAATAATAGTTCAAACTTAAAATCGAAATATATATTGGAAGTTTATCTTGAAATTTAAGTGTTAAAAGTAAAAAAAACAATCTAATAAAAATGCATCACTTTATGAGTGGGGAACCTTTCGGATCTCAAATATATTTAGTAGGATTTTATTTAACTTTTCACTGTGATTACTCAAAAATATTAAATAATTAAAATCAAAGGTGTCCTGCATTATTGATCTTTGAGGGCTTGAATTGTTAAATAAAGGAACTCTCCTGAAGGAATCAATAAAGTACTATCTATCTATCTAAATACTGCATATTTCAGTTTTACTATAAAAAACAAAGTTGTCTTTGACTGAAAAGGCACAAAACCTTATTTGTTTTACTTTATATCAACTTCAAGTTGATATAGAGATTTACTGTAAGCCTTAAATAAAATTAAAAAAATAATAATTTGACTTATTTTTAACATTTTAGTGACTGAGGCCCTCTATGCTCCCCAGGAACCCTAAGGATTAAACCAAAAAATCCATATATGTTGTTATGGTTGGAAAATGAAAAATATCAAAATGGCCCCTGCATGCTTAAATTTTTCCGTGTTCGGCAGTCTGTGGAAAAAGTTTGGACACCCCTGATCTAATGGAAATGACTGCTGCAAACACGTCATGTTCATGATGAAATATAAAGTTAGTAAAGATGTGAGAGTAAGAAGTAAACAAACCTGTTCTGTGTAACACAACTTGAGCTTTCTTGAAAACAGCCTCCAATAGTTGACGTAGTCTCTCGTTCTCTTCTTTTGTCCGAGAAAGTTCCTCTTTGTACTCTGCTATCGTTCTTTCACACATTTTCACACAACAAAGTTCCTCCTCATACTTTTCTATCGTTCTTTCGCACATTTTCACACAATCACAACACTTTACACTCACACTTGATCTTAACTAAGCGATGTGTTGATCAAATCCGCGTCTCTTTGTTAGCGGCTAACATGCTAAGCTAACTAGCATGCTAAGCTAATTGGCGCGCTCAAACAACTATCAAGCTAAGCGGGCCTAATAATCTCCAAATGTGGCTGAGAGGAGTGGAGTTTATCCTGACACGGAGGATGAATAAAGTGTAGTTAGTAGCAATGTGAGGAGATGTGCCGAGGCTTAGAAGCGTGTGTGGAGAAAAGGAGGACTTTGCCGCAAAGCGCATGTCTTCCAAGCATGCGTCCGTAGGGGCGGGGCCAAAGAGTCATAGTTGTGATGTTTTGAGCTAGGGAGTTTAAGAACTACACTACCCAGCATGCAACAGTAGTGACGAGCATGCGCGGTAGCCCCGTGAAGTGGTGTCGTATGTCGCCATGCGGACAGCTAGAATGTGGTTATGAGCACGCTGTGAGAGTCAACGTTGAACACGCCTCGTCTGCATTTATTACAATTAGACAACACAATAAGTGCATTAAAAACAGTACTAGTTAATTATTTTCATGCATACATGATTTAAAGTAAAATACGGTTTATATATTTGAAATATCATTTTTGATTGATTGATTGATGGATTGATTGATTGATTGATTGATTGATACTTGTATTAGTAGATTACACAGTACAGTACATATTCCGTACAATTGACCACTAAATGGTAACACCCCAATAAGTTTTCAACTTGTTTAAGTCGGGGTCCATGTTAATCAATTCATGGTACAAATATATACTATCAGCATAATACAGTCATCACACATGTTAATCATCATAGTATATACATTGAATTAATTACATTATTTACAATCTGGGGGTGGGATGCGGATTTTTGGTTGATATCAGTACTTCAGTCATCAACAATTGCATCAACAGAGAAATGTGGACATTGAAAGTGTGTAGGTCTTACTTGGTAGGACATGTACAGCTACCAGAGAACATAGTGAGTTCAGATAGCATAAGAACAAGTATATACATTAGAAGTACATTTGATTATTTACATTAGGTTATTTATAATCCGGGGAGATGGGATGTGAATGGAGGAGGGTATTAGGAAAGGGTTGAAGTTGCCTGGAGGTGTTGTTTTAGAGCGCTTTTGAAGGAATATAGAGATGCACTTACTTTTACACCTGTTGGGAGTGCATTCCACATTTATGTGGCATAGAAAGAGAATGAGTTAAGACCTTTGTTAGATCGGAATCTGGGTTTAACGTGGTTTGTGGAGCTCCCCCTGGTGTTGTGGTTATGGCGGTCAGGAAGTAGTTGGACATGTACTTCTGTATCAGGGAGGTGTCGCGGATTTTATAGACTAGGCTCAGTGCAAGTTGTCTTACTCTGTCCTCCACCCTGAGCCAGCCCACTTTGGAGAAGTGGGTTGGAGTGAGGTGTGATCTGGGGTGGAGGTCTAAAAGTGACCGGACTAGCTTGTTCTGGGATGTCCGGAGTCTAGATTTGAGAGTTTTGGAGGTGCTGGAGTACCAGAAGGTGCAAGCGTAATCAAAAAAGGGTTGAATGAGAGTTCCCGCTAGAATCTTCAAGGTGCTTTTGTTGACCAGAGAGGAGATTCTGTAGAGGAATCTCGTTCTTTGGTTGACCTTTTTGATGACCTTGGTTGCCATTTTATCACAGGAATGATTAGCCTCTAGAATGGAACCTAGGTAGGTGATCTCATCTTTCCTGGTGATAACGATGTCACCCACTTTTGTTGCCATGTGTTGTTGTTTGTGGTTACCCGTAGGAAGAACTATGTCGAGCTGCATGAATAAGTTGGCTTTAATTAAGTCTTCAGCAGGACAGCAATTGTACGTACGCACTAGAGATGCGCGGTTTGCGGTCACAACCGCGGAGTCCGCGGATAAACCGCGGGTCGGGCGGGTGACATGACGAAAAGATAGATTTTAAATAGATTCGGGCGGGTGGCGGTTGAACCAATTCGGAAATATATATTGGAATAATCCCAGGAATGTAGGCTCAAAAAAACTTCTTCGTTTGTCTTGTCTTTATTGCACAAGATGTAATACAACCACACAACAGCTCTCATGTCTCTAACGCTTTTCCCTGGACAACGCGAACTCTCACTTCCTGTCGAAAACGTCACTTCTCTATCTCTCCCGGAAGTCCCGCCCCCCAGCCAAAGTCATTGTTTAACACCTCGTAGCCAGCCGCTACATTATACATAGTTAAATGTTATGTTGAAGAGGTTCATTTAGCCTACTGACGTGTATTTATAAATGGTTGGTTTATACAGGCTAGTAGGTAAAGTGTTGTAGCTGACAACTCTTGATGGTACAATCCATACATCACGTCACAGACAACGTCACGCTAACATCATGTGACACCTCTGATGAAGGCTGCAGAAGCAAAGTAGCCCAAACTTGTCAGCTACAACACTTTACCTTACTAGCCTATAGAAATCAACCATTTATAAATAGTTAAATGTTGTTACCCACATACGAAAAACGAGCAGCACTCTTTGAAACAGTATGTGGGCATACTTTTATTTTGAAGTGTCTCGTTTGGTCCGTCGACGGATGTAAGGAAGCTACTTCCGGGTGTGGCCAACGAGGTATTTGTCAATTGTTGGTTTTTTACTTAGTAAAATGTTTGATCCACATGCTGTGCATGTTATTATTTTTACGTTTGTAACCTGCTTTATTTATTACAGTTTTCACGGTGAATTTGAATGGAAAATAATTCTTTTAATAAATCAGTTCAAGAAAGCCATTGTGTCTGTGCTATTTCTAACCTCACTAATGCCTTGCATCGTCTATATTAGATATATAACAACGGGCGGGTGGGTGTGGCTTTGATGAAATGTTGGTTCGGGTGGATTGCGGGTGGATGACGACTTTAGTGATGTGGTTGCGGGTGATATAATTGCCTATCCGCGCATCTCTAGTACGCACTGCATGAGAGGGTGGTAGTATCTGACTCCTCGATGTGCACACCCTGGTGGTGTGTTCTAGAATTACAACAACAAAACAGTCATTTTACCAAATCATCTACATCCTTCCCTTTTAGTTAAGCGTCCTTAAAAAAAACAAAAGAAGATAAGTGAAATGAATATCCACATGCCCCTAAAACTGACCAACACGCCGGATTGTAGTCAGCTGGAGGCGTGTCTTAATGAAATTAAACAATGGATGTCCGCTAACTTTTTGCAACTCAACGCCAAAAAAACGGAAATGCTGATTATCGGTCCTGCTAGACACCGACCTCTTTTTAATAATACAACTTTAACATTTGACAACCAAACAATTAAACAAGGCGACTCTGTAAAGAATCTGGGTATTATCTTCGACCCAACTCTCTCCTTTGAGCCACACATTAAAAGCGTTACTAAAACGGCCTTCTTTCATGTCCGTAATATCGCTAAAATTCACTCCATTCTGTCCACTAAAGACGCTGAGATCATTATCCATGAGTTTGTTACGTCTCGCCTCGACTACTGTAACGTATTATTTTCGGGTCTCCCCATGTCTAGCATTAAAAGATTACAGTTGGTACAAAATGCGGCTGCTAGACTTTTGACCAGAACAAGAAAGTTTGATCACATTACGCCTGTACTGTATATACCTTTATATACATATATACATACATATATACCTATACTGTATATACCTTTATATACATATATATATACATATATACCTATACTATATATACCTTTATATACATATATACATACATATATACCTATACTGGCTCACCTGCACTGGCTTCCTGTGCACTTAAGATGTGACTTTAAGGTTTTACTACTTACGTATAAAATACTACACGGTCTACCTCCATCCTATCTTGCCGATTGTATTGTACCATATGTCCCGGCAAGAAATCTGCGTTAGAAAGACTCCGGCTTATTAGTGATTCCCAAAGCCCAAAAAAAGTCTGCGGGCTATAGAGCGTTTTCCGTTCGGGCTCCAGTACTCTGGAATGCCCTCCCGGTAACAGTTTGAGATGCCACCTCAGTAGAAGCATTTAAGTCTCACCTTAAAACTCATCTGTATACTCTGGAATTTAAAGACTCCCTTTTTAGACCAGTTGATCTGCCGTTTATTTTCTTTTTCTCCTATGTCCCACTCTCCCTTGTGGAGGGATTCCGGTCCGATCCGGTGGCCATGGATGACGTAGTGGCTCTCCAGACCCAGGATGAACCGCTCATCCAGAGTCGGGACCCAGGATGGACCGCCCTCCTGTGTATCGGCTTGGGACATCCCTGCGCTGCTGATCCGCCTCCGCTTGGGATGGTTTCCTGCTGTGAACGGGACTCTTGCTGCTGTGTTGGATCCATTATGGATTGAACTTTCACAGTATCATGTTAGACCCGCTCGACATCCATTGCTTTCGTCCTCTCCAAGGTTCTCATAGTCATCATTGTCCCCGACGTCCCACTGGGTGTGAGTTTTCCTTGCCCTTATGTGGGCCTACCGAGGATGTCGTAGTGGTTTGTGCAGCCCTTTGAGACACTAGTGATTTAGGGCTATATAAGTAAACATTGATTGATTGATTGATATGTAACTGAGATCAAATCTCTTAACTGTGTAGGGTGAGTACAAACAATTCACCATCTCTATGGAATATCTAAACAAATTATAGAACAGCTAGAAAAATACTATCTCAAAATAAATCACACGTGCATTTTTCTTTTCTTACTGCACATACTTTGGATTGGGTCTGCAAACTCGACCTGCACGTGTTGTGTAAGCTGTGTCAGTCTGCGTCGTGAATCTGGGTCGAATTGGTGATTTACTTTCCGTTTGCCTAATCACTGTCTTTTCTCTCAGTGGTGTGGGAGGGACCAAGTCCACCATGGTATGTCTACCATCCTGAGAGTCTGCTTCGTCGTTCTGGAACGGTGTTGGTGGTTGTTCTTGAACCGGGACGATGTGGCGACGATTCCTCCTGTATCTTCTCCCATCGGACTGGATGATGTAGGAACGTGGCTCTTCGCACGACTTTTCCACTATTCCAAGTCAGTCATGTCCAGCAGGAGTCTGCATACGGATCACTTGCCCTTCTGCCAAGGGAGTCAGTGGGCGACTTGACTTGTCGTAGTGACATTTCACTGTAGTTCTCTTGTCGACTAGTCGAGCGTGTACTTGTGTTGAGTCTTTTTCTGTTGGATGTAGTAGTCTGGTACACACTGGGATAGCTGCACGCGTTAGTCTTGATATTAAATGTTCGGCAGGGGAACCAAGGTCTGCATCTCGGGGAATGTTTCTGAGGTTCAGGAGGTTTAGGAAGACATCAGTTTTGTCCCGGTGGGATTTCTCCATCAGTTGCTTGTCACTCCTGACAGCTCTTTCCGCGAGTCCATTCGACTTGGGAAACTCTGGGCTACTGGTGGTGTGGATGAAGTCCTGCTCTTCAGCAAATTTTCTGAATTGCTCACACTTGTACTGTCTTGCAATATCAGATAGCAGTGTGTGTGGTGTACCGTGCAATGAAAAATGTCTTTTCATTTTGGAAATTACAGCTGTCGCTGTGATGTTTTGTAGAAGGTCAATTTCAAACCATCCAGAATAGGAATCCACTATCACCTGGTAGTTTTTTCCACGCCATTCAAAAATGTCTGTAACAACTGTGGACCACGGAAGGTCTGGAACTGGATGGAGATGAAGTGGTTCTTTCTGCTGATGTGGTTTTGTGCTGCTGCACACTGTGCAAAAAAGTAGTTCTTTAGTGATGTCTCGTGACATTGATGGCCAAAAGATGATACCTCTTGCTCTGCGTTTGGTCGCTTCAATGCCTGGGTGACCTTTGTGTACAATCTTAATGTACTCTTTTGGTAGTGACGTTGGAATGACTGCTTTCTGCCCTTTCATGACAATTCCATCTTCCACAGTGAGTTCGTCTCTGTAGGGGAAGAAAACTTCAATGGCAGGCTGCAGCTGAGTCTTTCTGGCAGGCCATCCACGCTGGATAACTACACTGAGTGTGCATTACTTCAACCTCCTCCATGTGCTTCTTAAGCTCTTCCAGGCGGGCTGTAGAAATGTAGCTCACAGACATGACGTCGAAAGAACTACTATCAGATGGGCTCTCACTGTCTGTTGCATTAGGGGCTCTTGAAAGAGTGTCAGCCAAGTACATGTGCTTTCCTTTTTTGTAGATTAGGCTTATGTCATAGCTTTGCAAGCGTAGCAGCATCCGCTGAAGACGGGCCGGGGCATTGTGAATTGGTTTCTTCAAGATAGTCCCCAACGGTTGGTGGTCAGTTTCTACTGTGGTGGCCTTGCCATACACATAGTCTCTGAACTTGGTGCATGCAAACACAACAGCTAGAAGCTCCTTCTCAATTTGAGGGTATTGACTTTCTGTTTCTGTAAGGGTGCGGGATGCAAAGGCTACTGGCCTTCCATTTTACATGAGGCAGCTCCTAGTCCAAAGCATGACGCGTCACAGGTCAGCCTGACTGGCTCTTTGACATCTTAGTAGGCCAATACTGGTGGAAAGGAGAGACATGCTTTCAGGCGGTCGAAAGCATCTTGGTGTTGCTGGAACCAGCACCATGCGGTCTCTTTGTGAGTCAGCTTCCTCAGTGGCGTTGCGATGTCACTGAGGTTTGGAATGTGCTTGCCAAGATAGTTAACCATTCCCAGGAAACGTTGAAGTGAAGTGACATCTGTGGGGACTGGCATGTCTGTGATAGCAGCAGTTTTGGAGGGGTCAACGTTCACACTTTTACTTTTGAAGATATGACCAAAGTAGCATACTTAGTCAAGTCGAAATTTGCATTTCTGCGGGTTGAGTTTGAGGTTTATTTCCTTCACACGTTCTAGCACCTTTTTTAGGTTGGCGTCATGCTCCGCCACATCACGGCCTCCGATGATGATGTCATCGACAATGACTGAGCATGGATATCCAGCAAAGAGCTGATCCATTGTGCGCTGGAATACTTCGCTTGCTGAGTTAATGCGAAGGAATCTGTAACGTCCAAAAGGAGTACTGAATGTTGTCTTCATTGAGGACTTCTTGTCCAGGCGGATCTGCCAGAATGAATTTTTTGCATCTAGCACTGAAAACATTTGTGCTGCTACCTCCTCCACACTTCTCATGGGGTGGTGGGGCCGTTTTAGTGCTTCATTTAAAGGCCTACTGAAAGCCACTACTACCCACCACGCAGTCTGATAGTTTATATATCAATGATGAAATATTAACATTGCAACACATGCCAATACGGCCTTTTTGGTTTACTAAATTGCAATTTTAAATTTCCCGGGAGTTTCGTCTTCGAAACGTTGTGTAATGATGACGTGTACGCAAGACGTCACAGGTTTTTAGGAAGTATGAGCGCTGCACACACACACAGCTAAAAGTCGTCTGCTTTTACGGCATAATTATACAGTTTTTTTTGGACATCTGTGTTGCTGAATCTTTTGCAATTTGTTCAATTAATATTGGAGAAGTCACAGTAGAAAGATGGAGTTGGGAAGCTTTAGCTTTTAGCCACACAAACACACAGTGATTCCTTGTTTAAAAATCCTGGAGCTGAAACTTTCCTATGGATCAGAGCGCGGTCAAGAGAACATGGATCCCGACCACACGTCAACCAGCAGGTTTCGGTGAGAAAATTGTGGTTAAAAAGTCAGTTCTTACCGGAGAAAAGCTGAGCTTGTGCCATCCATAGCTGCCGTCGACTCCCCTGAGACACTGCGCGTCAAGACAGTCGTGGAGACACCCTTCCGACTATCAGGTACTATTTAACTCACTAAAACACTAGCAACACAATAGAAAGATAAGGGATTTCCTAGAATTAACCTAGTAAATATGTCAAAAAACTTCGGAATCCGTCCCAATGCAATCACGTTTTTTTTTTTAAACTTTTTTTTAATTATTTTTTTCTAGTCCGTCGCCATCAATATCCCCAAACACGAATCTTTTATCCTCGCTCAAATTAATGGGAAAATTGTTGTTTTCTCGGTCCGGATAGCACTTTTTGTTGGAGGCTCCCATTAAAAACAATGTGAAGATGTGAGGAGCCATCAAACATGTGACGTCATCGTCTGCGACTTCTGGCATTTCTCTTAGCACCGAAAGTTGCAAAATTTATCGTGGATGATCACTACTAAATCCTTTCAGCAAAAATATGGCAATATCGCGAAATGATCAAGTATGACACATAGAATGGCCCTGCTGTCCCCGTTTAAATAAGAAAATCTCATTTCAGTAGGCCTTTAAATCTTTGGGGTTGATGCACAATCTGATTTCTGATTTGACTTTTGTGTGCCCAGCGACCATGGATGACACCCAAGCTGTTGGTTCGGTGACTGAAGTAATAACGTCTATGCTTTCCATGCGTTTAAGTTCAGCTTTCACACAGTCTTGCATCGCTACTGGGATGCGGTGGGCCGGCCTAACAACTGGCGGCACATTGGGGTCCACTGTCATTGTGTAAACAACTGGTAGTTCTCCGAGCTCTTCACTGAAAATATCTTGGTATTGTGTGAGGATCCGTGCGCTGAACTCTCCAGTGTTCTCTGTGGTGACATGGTGCACATCGGGACTCAACTCGACTAGCCCCGTACGCAGGCATGCACGGAAGCCCAACAGTGATGTCACATTCTATCCACTGTGAAAAATGGCAGTAAGTGGCGCTGTCCCTTTAAAAAGCATGTCAGCGTAGCTTCACCTTGTGTCTCGATTTTGGCTCCTCCGTAAGCCACCAAATTTGTGCTTCTGTGTTGTTTGGCGAGTTTCACGCCGCTGTTTACTCTATTGAAAGTCTTCAGTGACATTACATTGCATTTAGCACCTGTATCCACTTTCATTTTGGTTGGCATGTCGTTTATGCACACTGTGACAAATCCTTCATCTTGGTCTCTTTGTTGTGGATTTACAGAGTCAATGCAATTTTCTATTTCCAAGCCATCCACGTAGAATGTGTCATTTTCACTTTGGCTGTGTTGATCCACTGTCACATCATGCACAGACTGTCTATAGCACTTGTTTGTGGTAAACTTGGACTGACTCTGTGGCTTTGACTTGCAGCATTTTTTTGTACAGATTTTGTTTCTTGCAGCTGTTTTCATGTTGTAATTCTCGAACACACCACCAGGGTGTGCACATCGAGGAGTCAGTTACTACCACCCTCTCATGCAGTGCGTATGTACAATTACTGTCCTGCTGAAGTCTTAATTAAAGCCAACTTATTCATGCAGCTCGGCACAGTTCTTCCTACGGGTAACCACAAACAACAACAAAACAGTCATTTCACCAAATGATCTACACTGTCCATTTTAAATTTTCAAAACAAAGACATACAACTTATTTTCGTAAAAATATTCAAATATTTAACAATGTATTGAAACAACAGTAGCATAAGGAAAGAAAAAAAGAAACAAAATAAATATTACACTTATGATATTATTTTTGTTTTTGATGATCATTTGTTTTCATAATGTATTTTAGAATGTAGGAGGTTTTCATGTCCTTTTTAAATTTCAATTGGCATTACATGTATTATATCTATACATCTATATCTGGCAGCACGGTGGAAGAGGGGTTAGTGCGTCTGTGTCACAATACGAAAGTCCTGAGTAGTCAGGGTTCAATCCCGGGCTCGGGATTTTTCTGTGTGGAGTTTGCATGTCCTCCCCGTGAATGTGTGGGTTCCCTCCAGGTACTCCGGCTTCCTCCCACTTCAGAAGACATGCACCTGGGGATAGGCCCCTCCCACCTCCAAAGACATGCACCTGGCGACAGGTTGATTGGCAACACTAAATTGGCCCTAGTGTGTGTGTGAGTGTGAGTGTGAATGTTGTCTGTCTATCTGTGTTGGTCCTGCGATAAGGTGGGGACTTGTCCAGGGTGTACGCCGCCTTCCGCCCAATTGTAGCTGAGATAGGCACCAGCAGCCCCCCTCCCAGCCCCACCCCGCGCGACCCCAAAAGGGAATAAGCAGTAGAAAATGGAAAGAGAGATAGATCTATCTATCTATCTATCTATCTATCAATCGATAGATGGATATGATATATATAATGCCACCCTCGGGCAGACGCCATAGGGTGCTAAAAGCTGGTACAAATTCACTAAAAATCAGCTTTTACCCAAGAGCCATAGTAGCACAATATGTCCTTCATGTCCTCATGTGTCATGTTTTTAATTTCTTTCAATTTTTTCGGACTGTAATAAGCAATAATGTTGTATGCATGTGTGTATATATATTCATATGCATGCATGTATGCATCTGTGTGGATATATATACATATATAGATACATCTCTTATTTCTATCTACCTTTTTTTTGTACTATTTATATTACCATATTGTACATGCACCTTTGGGGATCTGCTCCAATTTCGTTGTTCTTTGAACCTGTTCACTGCAATAATGACAATAAAACTCTATTCTATTCTATTCTATTCAAAGGAAATTTGAAAAGAACATGAAAACCTCCCACATTCTAAATTACATTATAAAAACGATTAACATCAAAAACAAAAATAATATCATTAATGTAATATTAATTTTGTTTCTTTTTTGTCATTCCTTATGCTACTGTTGTTTGAATACATTTTTAAATATTGAATTTTTTTACAGAAATAAGTTTTATGTCTTTACTATGAAAATTTGAAATGGACAATTTTACTTTTATTTTCATAATAAGTAAATAGTATATAATAAAATATTTTTACCGGTGGCGGAAAGCTGGTTTTACTTATTTCTCGCGAGATTTGGAAAATAGCTGCTTACTTGTTTCTCTCGCGAGATCTGACAACACTGCGCGCGAAGCAAACACGGCGAGGATAAAGCAAGATGGCGTCTGACGGTGAAGACGTTATTGCAGTCGTCACAGTTCAGTGTTCTTAATCTGTGCCTCCATGTACACATATATGTCCTTTATTACACTCTAGTAAATAGAGTAAACATCGTTAATAACTGTTTGCATCTGGTTATATTAGTCTGAGCGCACTTTGATGCTTCTCGAGCTAGCTTAGCCTGCTAGTTAGCTTAGCTTGTTAGCTGCTAACAAAGAGAGGCGGAAGTGATCAAAACACATCACTAAGTAGAGATCAAGGGTGAGTGTAAAGTGTTGTGATTGTGTGAAAATGTGCCAAAGAACCATAGCAGAGTACGAGGAGGAACTTTGTCCAACAAAAGAGAAGGAGCGACAACATGAAAAACATCAAGTTGTGTTACACAGAACAGGTTTGTTTACTTCTTACTCTCACATCTTTACTAACTTTATATTTCATTAATAACACTATTCTTAAATAGATTGTCTACAGGAAGATTAATTGTCATGTGAGGATGATGCACTGATTGTTTTACATTGTTGATAAGAAGGAGACAGTGTCAGACACACAATATTTAAGAGAGGTTGATGTTTGTAACAATGTGTATCAACATGTTTACACAAAACTCACACAGTCACCGGGGGAATATTCCAGAGAGCAGGTTAAGTGCAAAGTCCTGAGTATGTAAAGCTTAAGAGTTTTACCTCCAAAAATAAGAGAGGTAAGACAAAGTCAGAGTCAGTTACCATGGTGACTGACTCTGTTAACCTAGCCTGCTAGCTGGCAGGTTTGACAAGTTATATATGTGTGTCAAAGCATACTGACCTGTTATTTCCTTCATGTCGGTGCACCCTCCCTGAGATCGGTAGGTTGTGAGTTCAAACCCCAACCCAGTCATACCAAATACTATAAAAATGGGACCCATTACTTCTCTGCCTTGCACTCAGCATCAAGGGTTGTAATTGGGGTTTAATCACCATAAAAGTTATTCCCGGGCATGGCCACCGCTGCTGCTCACTGCTCCCCTCACCTCCCAGGGTGTGATCAAGGGTGATGGGCCAAATGCAGGGACTAATCTCCCCACACCTAGTGTGTGTCTGACAATCATTGGTACTTTGCCTTTTTAATGTGGCTGTGATTGTCAAAAAAACAAAGCCTGATCTAAAGATAACATTTTGATCTCATACCATCTCAAACCAATTGACCGTTCATTATTAAGTGAAATGTTTTATAGTCGCTTAAATTTGTCTTTAACCAAGCAACACTGTTTTATTCAGTTACTCAACTAATCGGAAAATTTCCAGTAGAACACTTGATTAATAACATTTTCAATAGCCACAGCCCTATATTTCATGTACAATTTAATATTTAGCATGTAGGAGTTAAAATGTGTTTTGTTTGTGTCCTGTAGACATCCATCAGCTGATTGGACACCAAGAAGAATGTCTCCCTCATCTGCAGGGGGACAGTTTCACTTTAGAGTATCCACAGCCCTCACATTTTAAAGGGGACAAAGATGAGCCACAGCCCCCCTATTTCAAAGAGGAAGAGGAGGGAGAGTGTCCTGTAGGGCAGGAGGAGGCTGATGTCAGCAAGTTTCCACTGACTGTTGTCTCTGTGAAGACTGAAGAGCATGAAGACAAACCACCTGAGTCCTCACGGCTTCATCACAGTCCAAGTAAGCACAACATCCACATATCATCTAATACAATGTTTGTGACACATGTTCATCCGGGGGACACATTTATCACTAAAGATGGAGATAAACATACTCATCAATCATCAACAGTGTAATTGCTGGGGTGTAACCATGTGACTTAGAGGCCGTCCTCCTTACCTCACGTGGTCAAATGAAGGCAAACATTCAATATGACTACTGTTTATTTACCTTAGCAGCACATATGTCAGCATATTTCAAAGGTTTAGTGGTGAAGATAAGAGATGTACACCAAGTACCATTTTTTTAGTACTGGTTCGTAATTATGTTGTCCATGAGGACCGTGAAGATTCTGGACTAACGGCACAACTATTTGTATTTTTAATTCCAGCTGACTGACATAACTATGACACGTTGTCACATTGAGTTCAGCTGCCGCTGCTACACATTACAATCAGCTTTGAATGATGACAAATAATGAAGCAACTACGCGCAAAAGTTTGATGTGTGTGTTATTGAGAAGAAGATGACATAACTGCATTTCACCTTGCACTGCACACATAGTTGACTTCTTTAAATTTTCCTGAAGGAACTCTCCTGAAGGAATCAATGAAGTACTATCTATCTATCTATTTAAGACTTCAAATAAACAGCTGCTGATAAAAGACTTCCCTGCTTTAAAATGTTACAGAACATCATGTTGGAGGTGTTCAAACTCTTGTGCTAATAGAAATGCTATTTAAAATGCCTTTTTTCCAGGTTTTTATTTCCACAAATGACATGTAGTACCGACAAGAGTACTGATAAATACTGGTATCGATAAGGAATATTTATTAGGGTATCATATCCATGAATCTATAAGTTTACATCCCTACTGAAAATACAAGCCAGATATCTTAAAAAAATAAAATCATTTTTTATTTGGATTTAGTTACTACTCCGGTGTCCATCAATGTCTCAACACCGTTGAGAGATGAATTAATGTAGTTTATTTTTACTAATTAGCTATGTTTTGTTGATGTTAAACATCAGAATCAGACACATTTTTATTAACCCCCGAGGGGAAATTAAAATGTTCAGCAGAATCCCATTCAAGGTCAGACAAACATTCTAGGGAGACAGAACAGGATCGCTGACGGGTCTGCCAACTTGCGGCGCCCCTTGCAAAAAAGTTGAGATACATACAGGTAAAAAAGTGGGGGCAATGAGAGAAAAAAAAAAAAATCGGTCCAAGCCTGGGCCCCTGGAGAGGGGGTCCAGACTGAGGCCAAGGGAAGAAAACAACTCATTGCCATAGCACACATTCCTCTTTCATGTGTGTAAGAGGGAAACATCAAAGAGGACAAAGGACATTAAAAGAGCAGAGCTGATGCAACCAGACACTTCTACATACATACATGAATAAAAAGTAAAAGAAACAAATACCCTGTGGTGGCTTTTGCGGTGTCCCACGCCATCGTCTGCTGGGGTGAAGGGAGCTTGGCCAGAGACGGGAGCAGACCCAACAAAGCAACCAAGAGAGCCGACTCCACTCTCGGCCGCCAAACCAAGTCTCGGCCAGTGTCCAGTCCGCATGGATGAGTGAGGATACGTCCAAAGAGACCGAGGTGTCCGATACCTGCTCATTCAGCCAAGACACTGTGAAGCTTTTCCGTCCCGGCGCTCAGTGCTAGCTCCGCAGTCCTGTCTCTTCATCTGCATCTCCTCCAGTCTCTCCAAACGGACTCTGGTGTGGCAGAAAACCAGCAGCTGGTCTCCATGGCCAAAAGGCTCTCGGGAGGCAGATCCAGAAGTTCACAAAAAAGCACCGCAGAAGTCACGAAAGTGCCACCCCTTGTCACACAGTCCCAAAAGGTCCGGACCAAAAGGCAAAAAAAATAAAAATAATAATACACATATATATATATATATATATGTATATATATATAAACATGAAAAGAAGAGGGAAACACAAAAGGATGACACAAGAGCACAGAGCTCCTGCCAACAGCAGCCACTACAGGGTCGCCATCTTGGGGGGAAAAAAAAAATTGCAGCATACCAGCTACAACAACACACAAATCATAAAAGTTTCCTAAAGGAAAATGTTCATATTTAAATAAGTAGAGTAAATAAATCATAAACAGGATTTTACAGTTTAAATGCAAATGTTGATGCTCCTCTTAGACACTGTTCTTTGTTCTCTTTCGGGTGTACAAGCAGCTGTCTTGTTTGTATGTAAGTGTTTTACTGCTGTGTTTATTTTTTTCATGAGTTTTTGTATTGCTTCACTGATGTACCGTATGGTTTCGACATCTTGAAAGTCAACGTGGGGACTGATGAGATCCTCAGAGACAGAACAGCGGCAAACAGCTTCCCGCCAAGAAAAAGAAGAGGGCCAAGAAAAAAGTGTCGGCCGACAAGTCCGCCGCCAAGGGCAAGAAGAGCGACGCCCAAGCAGGACGCTCCTCGTCCAGCCCCAAGAAGTCCAGAGCGGGGAGCAAGTCCAAGGCCATCGTCATGGACTCCAGCACAGACGACGAGAAGCATGACGAGGAAGAGAAGTTGACGGCGAGGGACAAGTGGTCGGAAAAAGAGGAAGAGTCGTTGGAAAAAGAGTTGAAAACTTACCTGCAGGACTAAGTGTGCACTTGGATCTTCAATCCGCCAAACTCTTCCCACATGGGGGAGTGTGGGAAAGACTAATTGGCATCACTCGCCGTATCCTGGATGCATTGCTCCTTAAGGAGGGAGGCTCTCACCTTTCTCATGAGGTGCTCACCACTCTCATGGCTGAGGTCATGGCAATTATAAACGCAAGACCTCTCATTCCAGTTTCAACTGACCCAGAGATGCCAGCAATACTAACACCTGCAACCTTGCTGACACTGAAGAGAGACGTCATATCTGCACCGCCAGGAGACTTCAACGTGAAAGACATCCACTCACAACAATGGCGGCAAGTCCAATCTCTCTCTGATAGATTCTGGAAGCGATGGAAACAAGAATACCTGTCAACCATACAAACTAGGAGAAGAGACTCGGCTGAACGCCGCTGTGCTACCTCCTGCACGAGCCCCCCCTTCCACAAGCGGATGCCAGACGCTCTCTCTACGGTCTAAAACTACCTCTAGGGGTGAGTGGGGGTAGGAACTGAAAGAGGTAGACAGGGTGGGAGGAAAAGTCACAGGTGGAGGGGTTTCAGAGGGGACTCTGCCACCACCATTGCCCCAATAATCACACATATAATAAACTTCTCAATCAAACAAGGCCAGTTACCCAAGGATTTCAAGATAGCAAGAGTAACCCCCCTTTATAAAAAAAGGAAGCAAATTAGAACCTGGTAACTACCGACCTGTTTCTATGCTCAGTTCCATTTTGAAAGTAATGGAAAAAATAGTTTATGAACAGGCTGATGGATACCTTGCTACTAATAAACTAATGTACAAATTCCAATCCGGCTTCAGAACTAACCACTCCACTGACACATGCCTTCTCTATCTGAGCGAGCACATCAAACATGAGGTGGACGCGGGCAAATACTGCGGCATGGTCATGCTGGACATTCAGAAGGCCTTTGACACCGTTAACCACGCTATACTGTTGGATAAGCTCCGAGCAATCGGATTCGATGAAACCTCATCAAGCTGGATGCAATCTTACTTGGAGGGGAAGAAACAGGTGGTAGAGGTGCCCCTCCCCTCTCAGTAAGCTGTGGAGTCCCCCAAGGCAGTATACTAGGACCTTTACTGTTCCTAATATACGTAAATGACATGCCATCAGCATGCCACTGTGAATTCTTCCTGTTTGTGGATGACTCGGCCCTGCTGGTATCCGGCAAGGACAAGTCACAGGTGGAACAAATCCTCAGTGCTGAACTACTTAATATTTGCACCTGGCTCTCTGACAACAAGCTATCCATACACTTAGGTCAAACGGAATCCATCCTATATGGGTCCCATATCAACCTTAAAGGGGAACATTATCACCAGACCTATGTAAGCGTCAATATATACCTTGATGTTGCAGAAAAAAGACCATATATTTTTTTAACCGATTTCCGAACTCTAAATGGGTGAATTTTGGCGAATTAAACGCCTCTCTGTTTATCGCTCTCGGAGTGATGACGTCAGAACGTGACGTCACCTAGGTAGAGAACAGCATTTCTCCACCACATTACAAACACAAGTCAAATCAGCTCTGTTATTTTCCGTTTTTTCGACTGTTTTCCGGTACCTTGGAGACATCATGCCTCGTCGGTGTGTTGTCGGAGGGTGTAACAACACGATCAGGGAATGATTCTAGTTGATTTATGTAGAATGTGCATCGATTAGCACGGCATGCTAATCGATGCTAACATGCTATTTAGGCTAGCTGTGTATACATATTGCAGCATTACGCCTCATTTATAGCTATATTTACATCCAGCCTTTCCCTCCACCCACATTTAATGTCAAAAAAACACATCCCAATCGACGGATTTAAGTTGCTCCAGTGTCAAGAAATGCGAAAGTCCCTCGTTTGGTTTTTACCGGCGATGCTACGACAGAGATGGCAAGAATGTGTGGATATCATGCGACACTCAAAGCAGATGCATTCCCAACGATAAAGTCAACGAAATCACAAAGGTGAGTTTTGTTGATGTTGTTGACTTATGTGCTAATCAAACATATGCTAACATGCTATTTAGGCTAGCTGTATGTACATTTGAAACCATATTTACATCCAGCGTTTCCTTCCACCCACATTTAATGCAAAACAAACACTTACCAATCGACGGATTTAAGTTGCTCCAGTGTCACAAGATGCGAAAGTCCTAATCGTTTGGTCCGCACATTTTACCGGCGATGCTAACGCAGACATGGCCGAATAGCGTCAATAGCTATTCGCTCAATAGCTGCAGTTTCTTCTTCAATTTCATTTACGCTATCTGCCTCCATACTCCTACCATCCATTTTAATACATGCATAATCTGTTTAATCGCTAAAGCCGCTGAAATCCGAGGCTGAATCCGGGCTAATGTCGCTATATCTTGCTATGGTAACCGCCATGTTGTTTGTATTGGCATCGCTATCTGACGTCACAGGAAAATGAACAGTGGCTTCGCACATAACGAAAATCAATCACGTTAAAGCTTTTTTTTAGGTATATTCCGGGACGGGTAAAATTCTGAAAAAAACTTCGAAAAATAAAATAAGCCACTGGGAACTGATTTTTAGTGGTTTTAACCCTTTTTAAATTGTGATAATGTTCCCCTTTAAGAAAGTCATTGATTTCACTATAAAAGTGGGTGACATTGTTATCACCTGGAAAGATGAGATCACCTACCTACGTTCCATTCTAGAAGCTAATCTTTCCTGCGATAAAATGGCAACCAAGGTAATCAAAAAGGTCAACCAAAGAACGAGATTCCTCTACAGAATCTCCTCTCTGGTCAACAAAAGCACCTTGAATATTCTAGCGGGAACTCTCATTTAACCTTTTTTCGATTACGCTTGCTCCTCCTGGTACCTTAGCACCTCCAAAACCCTTAAATCTAGACTCCAAACATCCCAGAATAAGCTAGTCCGGTTACTTTTAGACCTCCACCCCAGATCACACCTCACTCCAACCCACTTCTCCAAAGTGGGCTGGCTCAGGGTGGAGGACAGAGTAAAACAACTTGCACTGAGCCTAGTCTATAAAATCCGCTACACCTCCCTGATACCGAAGTACATGTCCAACTACTTCCTGACCGCCATAACCACAACACCAGGGGGAGCTCCACAAACCACGTTAAACCCAGATTCCGATCTAACAAAGGTCTTAACTCATTCTCTTTCTATGCCACATCAATGTGGAATGCACTCCCAACAGGTGTAAAAGTAAGTGCATCTCTATCCTCCTTCAAAACCGCTCTAAAACAACACCTCCAGGCAACTTAAACCCTTTACTAATACCCTCCTCCATTTACATCCCATCTCCCCGGATTATAAATAACCTAATGTAAATAATCAAATGTACTTCTAATGTATATACTTGTTTTTATGCTATCTGAACTCACTATGTTCTCTGCTGGCTGTACATATCTTACTGTAAGACCTACACTGTTTCAATGTCCACATTTCTCTGTTGATGCAATTGTTGATGACTGAAGTACTGATATCAAACAAAGCTCCTCATCCCACCCCCAGATTGTAAATAATGTAAATAATTCAATGTATATACTATGATGATTAACATGTGTGATGACTGTATTATGCTGATAGTATATATTTGTATCATGAATTGATTAACATGGACCCCGACTTAAACAAGTTGAAAAACTTATTGGGGTGTTACCATTTAGTGGTCAATTGTACGGAATATGTACTGAACTGTGCAATCTACTAATAAAAGTATCAATCAATCAAATTCAGAAAATAAAGACTTATACTGTGATTGAAAACAAATGTCTTTAAGGAGTGTAAGATTGTCATGTATGTCCCCTGTGGACGACTGAGGGAGTGCCTGCTCTAAAAAGAATTCTTAATCCCCACTATGTTCTGGGGACGTAAGAGGGCTGACGTCACGGGTGCAGTACCCGTGACTACCAGACCAGCCGGAGGAGTCAATAGTAGAAAAACAAAAAGGATTACCAGGCGTGTATGGTGAGTCCTGGACAAGTTGAAAGTGGCTGTGTCCGTGAAGGGGTGATGGTGGAGTTAGCGTGTCTCTGTCGCTAGGCGATGCCCTTCGCCGTGGCTTCCGCCTCTGCCGACGCATGCGAGGGGGTGGGGTGAGACGGGGCGTTGCCGGACCTAGTGGAGTCAAGCGGGACTTGGAGACCTCCAAGCCCCAAGATCATCACATACGGTGCGCCGCGGAATGTCCCAGCCTGCATCGCTTGGGCTAACCTCCACGTTATCCTGTCGAATTCTTCGACTTCCGCTGCGAGAGAAGCTTCATTAGCTCGGACTTTACTGTGACGTCTTGCTGGTATCGTGGTGAAAAGTTATTCTCTCGTGGGTGCAGTGGAGGATGGAACACAGCGTGAGGGTAAGGATAATGATTTATTATACACTACAAAAACAATTTTTGAACAAAAAACACTTGCTCAAGGCACTGAAAACAAAACAAACAGAACTAACGTGGAAGCTAAAAGGAACAAAAAGCGCTAGTATATAAACTACGGACAAGCAAACAATATAGCATGGAAGCTAATCGTATAAGAAAAAGTCTTTTACCACAATCGGGAAATGTGACGTCATCTGTTGCGTGTAGCAAACTAAAGTCCGAGAACAAAAGGCAAACAAAGACAGGCATATATAGGGGCAGAAATAATCAGAGGCAGCTGCACGTGATCAAAAACAACAAACAGGTGACACTAAATGCATAACTAGGCAACCGAAACAAACCAGGAAGTACCACCAGAAACTAAAGACGTCAAATACAAAACAGGCTGTGATAACAAAACAGAACAATGACATGGTCCAAGACGTGGACCATGACACTTTATTAGAACGTCCTGGATTGGTTGTTTGCTGTCTGCCAAGCTGTATAACCTCAACACATATAGTGAGGGCAGAACAACACTCAATAAACGTTTGGGAACTGAGGAAACTAATTGTTGAAGCTTTGAAAGTGGAATTTTTTACCATTCTTGCTTGATGTACAGCTTCAGTTGTTCAACAGTCTTGTCGTATTTTACGCTTCATAATGTGCCACACATTTTTGATGGGAGACATGTCTGGACTGCGGGCGGGCCAGGAAAGTACCCGCACTCTTTTACTACGAAGCCACGCTGTTGTAACACATGGCTTGGCATTGTTTTGCTGAAATAAGCAGAGACATCCATGTTAACGTTGCTTGGTTGACAACATATGTTGCTCCAAAACCTGAATGGACCATTCAGCATTAATGGTGCCTTCACAGATGTGTAAGTTACCCATGCCTTGGGCACTAATACACCCTCATACCATCACAGATGTGTAAGTTACCCATGCCTTGGGCACTAATACACCCCCATACCATCACACATGTGTAAGTTACCCATGCCTTGGGCACAAATACACCCCCATACCATCACACATGTGTAAGTTACCCATGCCTTGGGCACAAATACACCCCCATACCATCACACATGTGTAAGTTACCCATGCCTTGGGCACTAATACACCCCCATACCATCACACATCTGTAAGTTACCCATGCATTGGGCACTAATACACCCCCATACCATCACAGATGTGTAAGTTACCCATGCCTTGGGCACTAATACACCCCCATACCATCACACATCTGTAAGTTACCCATGCATTGGACACTAATACACCCTCATACCATCACACATGTGTAAGTTACCCATGCATTGGGCACAAATACACCCCCATACCATCACACATGTGTAAGTTACCCATGCCTTGGGCACAAATACACCCCCATACCATCACACATGTGTAAGTTACCCATGCCTTGGGCACTAATACACCCCCATACCATCACACATGTGTAAGTTACCCATGCATTGGACACTAATACACCCTCATACCATCACACATGTGTAAGTTACCCATGCCTTGGGCACTAATACACCCTCATACCATCACACATGTGTAAGTTACCCATGCCTTGGGCACTAATACACCCTCATACCATCACACATGTGTAAGTTACCCATGCCTTGGGCACTAATACACCCCCATACCATCACACATGTGTAAGTTACCCATGCATTGGACACTAATACACCCCCATACCATCACAGATGTGTAAGTTACCCATGCCTTGGGCACTAATACACCCCCATACCATCACACATGTGTAAGTTACCCATGCCTTGGGCACTAATACACCCCCATACCATCACACATGCTGGCTTTTGAACTCTGCGCCTAGAACAATCCGGATGGTTATTTTCCTATTTGTTCCGGAGGACACCATGTCCACAGTTTCCAAATATAATTTGAAATGTGGACTCGTCAGACCACAGAACACTTTTCCACTTTGCATCAGTCCAACTTAGATGAGATCGGGCCCAGCCAAGCCGGCGGCGTTCCTGTGTGTTGTTGATAAATGGTTTTCGCTTTGCATAGTATAGTTTTAACTTGCACATACAGATGTAGCGACCAACTGTAGTTACTGACAGTGGTTTTATGAAGTGTTCCTGAGCCCCTGTGGTGATATCCTTTACACACTGACGTCAGTTTTTGATGCAGTACCACCTGAGGGATCAAAGGTCCATAATATCATCGCTTACGTGCAGTGATTTCTCCAGATTCTCTGAACCTTTTGACGATTTTACGGACCGTAGATGGTAAAATCCCTAAATTCCTTTCAATAGCTCGTTGAGAAATGTTGTTCTGAAACTGTTCGACATTTTGCTTACAAATTGGTGACCCTCACCCCATCCTTGTTTGTGAATTACTTAGCATGTCATGGAAGCTGCTTTTATAGCCAATCATGGCACCCACCTGTTCCCAATTAGCCTGCACACCTGTGGGATGTTCCAAATAAGTGTTTGATGAGCATTCCTCAACTTTATCAGTATCCATTACCACCTTTCCCAACTTCTTTGTTACGTGTTGCTGGCATCAAATTCCAAAGTTAATGATTATTTGCAAAAAAAAAAATGTTTATCAGTTTGAACATCAAATATGTTGTCTTTGTAGCATATTCAACTGAATATGGGTTGAAAATAATTTGCAAATCATTGTATTCCGTTTATATTTACATCTAACACAATTTCCCAACTCATATGGAGACAGGGTTTGTAGAATTAGCTTTCATCATCTTAGAGGTGAGAAAACAGTTCAGTATGTCAATATAGCAGCATAAGCTAGTTACTTCTGTGATCAACGCGCCGCTAAAAGTAGGTCCTTAATATTAGCGCTTATCAGTATCATTAATACTTGGTTAATATTCAGGTCACAAAATGTAAAATGAGTATTGTTGGCAGTTTTTGGATGTTTTTTGGGAGGACTTTGTGGGTCTAACAGAGGAGCTCCCATTGACTCCAATGTTAGCTGATTTTTTGCTCATGATTATTTAATAATTAAAATTCATAAAAGTTTGAAACAAATGTCTTACATAAGGATTGTGAATGATAGATGACATTTCTAAAAAGTGCAGTTTCCTTTGAATTTGTCAGATAAGTAAACAGCCCTTCAAATTAAAGATGTAAAACAATTGAGGTTGTTTATAGATATTATCCACTATGAAGTTACAGTCAAACTAAGCACACAAGGGAAAGTAAATAAATAAATGAATAAATGGGTTGTACTTGTATAGCGCTTTTCTACCTTCAAGGTACTCAAAGCGCTTTGACACTACTTCCACATTTACCCATTCACACACACATTCACACACTGATGGAGGGAGCCGCCATGCAAGGCGCCAACCAGCAACCATCAGGAGCAAGGGTGAAGTGTCTTGCTCAGGACACAACGGACGTGACGAGGTTGGTTCTAGGTGGGATTTGAACCAGTGACCCTCGGGTTGCGCACGGCCACTCTCCCACTGCGCCACGCCGTCCCTAAAAGTACATTCATATACACATGAAGTACACACATGTGTAAGAATCATGTTAACCACCAAAATATTGTCTCGTTCTCCTAAATCCAATATCGAGTATCCTTTGGTGAGCTGACCGTATCGTCACACCCTTAGTTAAAAGCACACCATCCCCATGACATGACACTTCCACGTGATGTAGAACAGTAGTCCCACATTTTAGACATACACACACATCTGAAGAATATTAAAATTAAATATATTTGGTGGGCCAAACAAAACGACTCGACGAACCAATGTTTGGTATGGGCGATATGACCTCAAATCTATATCCTAATAACAATATGTCACAATATATAATTTGATATATGATTGAGAATAGAATAATTTCAAAATAGGTACACAAGCTCCTAATTTGGCAGCTGACATATGCAGTAACATATTGTTCGTTTCTAATTGTATTATTTTGTCAAAACAGTTATTATTAATGTACTTGTTTATTTACTGTTAATATCTGGTTACTTTTTTTGAGAAAATAATACTGGAAATGTAATATTTTACTGCATATTTCAGCAACTAAATTAGGAGCCTGTGTAGCCTGTTTTAAAATGGTTCTATCAGTAATTCTACATGAAATACTGTATCGCAAAATCAATTTTAAACCATATCGGTCATCCATAGTAAAAAGTCCTGTCGTCCTGGTTTTTGTTTCTTTTCCTGTGAATAATGTTGTACAGAGCAGCGTGTTTGTGCGTCACTGAGATTTCAAGACAGTTCATACGATAACTTGTTTTTCCTAAGTGCATGCAAAAGTACTGAATGCATTGTGTGACTGAGCAAAGATGGTGTGTTTGTCTTGCAGACATCTGTGAAGAACATCTTCACCCTGAGCAACAGAAGTGGAGCTTCAGGATGCGGACAGAGGAGCCACAGCCCTCCCACATTAAGAAGGAAGAGGAATACCCACTGATACCCCATTTTAAAAAGGAAGAGGAGGACCCACTGACACCCCATTTTAAAAAGGAAGTGGTGGATCCACTGACCCCTCACTCTAAGGAGGAAGAGGAGGAACACAGCATCAGTCAGCCTAAAAGGTTGGAGGAGTTCCCAGTGACTGGTGTCCCTGTGAAGAGTGAAGGAGATGAGGTGGAAGGTGAAAGTGAGGAGAGGGGAGGGGGGGAGCCTCCAAGCAGCAGCTCAACACAACACATGACAACAGAAGCTGATGGAGACCACTGTGGAGGATCACAAGCAGACAAGCTCTTAGCTCCACTATCAGATAGTGAGGACACAACGTCACACTCTCCTGACACTGATGATGAAGACTCTAAAGATGATAAGACATGTCACGCTGACAACACTCGCTTCACATGTTCTCTCTGTCACAAAACTTTTAAATACCATTGTCGTCTGAAAGTACACATGAGAACACACACTGGAGAAAAACCTTTTTCTTGCTCAGAATGTGGTAAAGGTTTTACACGAAGTCAACATTTGAAAGTACACATGAGAACACACACTGGAGAAAGACCTTTTTTATGTTCAATCTGTGGTAAAGTTTTTATTCAAAGGTACTATTTAAAATCACACATGAGTACACACACTGGAGGAAAACATTGTTCCTGCTCAGAATGTGGTAAAAATTATACTCAAAGCCATAATTTGAAAACACACATGAGAATAGACACTGGAGAAAAACCTTTTTCATGTTCGATCTGTGGTAAAAATTTTACTCGAAGGCAAAATTTTAAAACACACATGACAATACACACTGGAGAAAAACCTTTTTCATGTTCAATTTGTGTCAAGAATTTTACTCAAAGGCAATCTTTGAAAGTACATATGAGATTACCACTGGAGAAAATAAAATTTCCTGCTCAGAATGTGGTAAAAGTTTAAATCAAGGTTTAAAATTACATATGAGAACACACACTGGAGAAAAACCTTTTTCATGTTCAATCTGCGGTAAAGATTTTACTCAAAAGAAGCATTTCAAAGCACACATGACACTACACACTGGAGAAAAACCTTTTTCATGTTCAATCTTTGGTAAAAAATCTATTCGAAGGCAACATTTAAAAACACACATGAGAATACACACTGGAGAAAAACCTTGTTCCTTCTCATAATGTGGTAAAAGTTTTGTCATAAGACAAAGTTTAAAAGTAAAAATGAGAACACACGCTGGTGAAAAACCTTTCATATGTTCAGTATGTTGTAAAAGTTATATAGAAGGACGACAATTAAAATTACACATGAGAATGCAATCAGGTGAAAAAACATACTCCTGTTCGAGCTGCAACAAAAGCTTTGGTCACCTAAACACTCTTACATTACACATGAGAAGACACCCAGGAGAGAAAGTGTTGAGTTGCAGTGTGTGTGGTGAAAGATTGTCTTCTAAGTACCAGTGTAAGAAACACAAGTGTGCTGGTGAGAACAGCAGCAGCAAATGAAACTGCAGGATTTGAAATAAACTGTCCAGACTTTCATTTTGACTTTCTAACAACATCAGCACATATAACATGTGTGACATCATTGTTTGTCTAACACTCTTTTTAATATGCTTCTACATTTATAGATTAGACACTTCAGATTAGTGTGTTTATTACAGTCAAGTACATGAGTTAATACACACATTTGTGTACTTTGAAATGAACACAACAATTTGACTGAAAAGGTGAGACTAAACAGTACATACAATTATGTTACATACAATAAACATTGTATGTGTAAATATCCATAATTTACCTCTATACTTATTCATAATAGTGTTTTATATGTTTTTTGAAAAATGACGTGTTACATATTTTATTTTCTAATTGTAGATGATTCCATAGATGAACTCCTTTATATGATGTACATATTTGTTTTACATGTGTTCATACCTTTGCTTTTGAGTACACATAAATCCCTCTTAGTTCATATTTACTGGTTCACATCTGAAACATCTTCTGGACCACTTCTGGAAGCATATTATTATTTACTTTATACATCATTTGAACAGTTGTCTTTTATACAAGATCATTTACTTTTAAAATGTGTGACTTAATCATTTGTTGGGTCTCTATAATCCATTCTATTAGTTGTCTTTATTACTCTCTTGTGTAATATGATGATTGTTGTGTGATTGTTTTATATGTATGTCCCCAGACATTTATGCAATAAACAATGTATGCTTCAACTGAAGTTGGCTACAATAATTCTAGTTAATATTTGTATGTATTTTATTCTCTTTAGTATTGCACTATTTAGTATTGTTTTCTTTATATGACTTACATGTAGTGTCCAGTTTACTTCATCATCTATATTAACTCAGAAAAATGCGATTACCTTGATTCCTTTAATTTCAATATTATCCATCATAATTTGTGTTTTACTTTCTTACAATCTTCAAATATGATGTATTTAGTTTTATTGAAGTTTAGTGACAGTTTATTGATGTGCAGCCATCTTTTTATGGTTAAGTTCTCTATGGATAAAATAAAATGAGAGTTAAATCAAGCGGTAATGAAGATTATTATATACATAATTACACTCAGTAGTGACAATTAAAGACACTTCCATCCTGTTCATTTGAGCAAAGAAAAAGAGTAGACTGTAATATTCTAAACAATAGAAGAATATTAATATCAGCAGTCAATATTCCAACATTGTGAAGCTGAGCTATGGTAAAAAACATATTCAGCATTGAAGGCTTTATGAGAGTGATGTAATGATCAGAATCAGAAATACTTTATTAATCCCCACAGGGAATTTAAATTGTCAGCACTGTTATGACCATGTGTATATTAAATGTAATATTATATGAATACAATAATAAAATGGTACGTTTGGGGGATGTGTAATATTTTTTGTATGAACATCCTGAATGTTTTTGTGCTAGAATAGTTTTAATTAGTAGAGAGTGAAACAAATGAGGCAGTAATGATAATAATGGTTTGTTTTAAGGCTGTTTATGAATAATTAAAGATAATTAAGATACCAAAATGTAGCTTACATCCTCAGTGAGCTGAACTCCAGCAGTAAAGATGAGAGAAATAATGTGGAAAGGTCAGAAGTCAAAATGTTTCTTCAGGTAATACATGGAGCCTCTGCTGCCACCCAGCGGCCGTTGGAAAGAATGCATACATTTTGTTTTGACCTCCTTAAAGCTGCTTTTTACTTTCTGTCCTGTTTGTGTCCAAGTCTGTAGTGTGGGCCACAGGACAGAAGGAGGACATTTTGTTAATAGACTGTGGAGGGCAGCAATACACCTAAGATGTTCTACTAGTCTGCTGGAAATAGAAAGGAGGAGAAAGCAAGATGGCGTTGGATGGAGAAAGTCTAAACGTGGGCATTATTGTTCTGTATTTTTAATCAGTGCATACATGTAAACATATATGTCCTTTAATAGAGTAAACATCAAAAACAATTGTTTGTATCTGAATGCACTTTGTATTTAACACCACCATTCTTAAATATGTTGTTTGTAAGAATGTGGGTGTTGTTGAGAAGATGATGCAGGTGTTCTGTCCAATTTAGCTAACTGTAAAAATGTGTTACTTAATCTAGTTTATTAGTAAAATAAATTGTTTTCCTGAATTATATTCTCCTCACTTTATCCAGACAGTCATTAGGACAAAAGACCCTGGGAGGAATTTGCCCTTTAAAAAGGGAAACCTATTCACTGTGGCAGGACAATATCTAGATGAATTGATCACATTTGTATAATCGGCTATGAGGCATTTTATTCTCATTGTACAGCACTTATCTTTGGGCTGATACTGATACTGATACTGATACTGTGTTGACCAGTTTGATGATTGAATGTCCAGTACTGTAGAAATGTGTTTGGATATGACAATCCCTTTATTCCAAGCTATCAAAATGAAATGAAAAGTAGGTTCTAGAACATTATGTATGCTGACCTTGAATGGCACATTGTCACAGCAGTGAGACCTGACCACACACCACACCACACGCTCCAAAACTGTTTGTCCTCCATGCAATCACCCCCCAGTGTTCCCAGCTGAACACAATTAAAGGAGGCTACCATGGCAACCGCACCATAGCAACAGTCCCATCCCTGTCAACACTTCCTGGTTCTCAACAGGAAGTGGGCGGAGCAATCTGCAGAAAGGGACATTCAGCATGAACTGAAGCCATCTATCAATCAGAGAAAACTAAATAAAAACAATATAAGCAAATAAGGAAATTTGGCTCCAACAGTCAGTTTTCGTCTTTTGGTGCAGTTGACCTTGTTCTTACATTTCTCCTTCCTCCTAGAGTTCCTGTGTTGCCTTTGTGGGCGGAGTTGTGGGACGTGCACAGCTGCTTCCAATTGACCCTGGTGCTACTTAAGCAGCACCTTGACAGCTGGATGGCACTCGGCGATTCTACTCCACGCCAGTTGATTACATGCTTTGAGTATTTTGCTACCTTGGCCATTCCCAGTGCCATCCATCTTGGTGTTGTTTTGTAGTGTGCACGTCTTGTAACTCCAAACCAAGTTGACTTTATTTGTGTATAGAAGTAGCTTTTGTTATTTTTTCCAAAATGCACATTTAGTCTTCTCTTTTTCGCACCATTGTTTTTTGTTTCCTACTGTTTGGATTGTTTTTGTGAGTAGATTTCCGCAGTAAAAGAAGTGTGACCAGCACTCTGACAGAAGGAGTTCCTCCAAAACGCAACACCCTTTGGCGGACAAGTATGTGATTAAATGCTATACATATAAAATGAAAGAGACAAGTGGTAGAACAAATGGATGGATGTACAGTAAAGCTCTGTGGGATGATGTACATAATTAACTTTTCCCAAACATTCCAAACGTTCCCATGTTTTCTGAAATTTGCTGCTGCTGTTCTCACCAGCACACTTGTGTTTCTTACACTGGTACTTAGAAGACAATCTTTCACCACACACACTGCAACTCAACACTTTCTCTCCTGGGTGTCTTCTCATGTGTCTTTTCAAATGCTGACTTTGTAAAAAACTTTTACAACATACTGAACATGTAAAAGGTTTTTCTCCAGTGTGTGTTCTCACGTGTTCTTTCAAATAGTGCCGTTGCGCAAAATATTTACTGCAGATTGAACAGGAAAAGGTTTTTCTCCAGTGTGTATTCTCATGTGCTTTTTGAAATTTTCCCTTCGAGTAAAATCTTTACCGCAGATTGAACATGAAAAAGGTTTTTCTCCAGTGTGTGTTCTCATGTGTACTTTCAAATGTGGCCTCTGAGTAAAATCTTTACCACAGATAGAACATGAAAAAGGTTTTTCTCCAGTGTGTGTTCTCATGTGTACTTTTAAATCTGGCCTCTGAGTAAAATGTTTACCGCAGTTTGAACATGAAAAAGGTTTTTCACAAGTGTGTGTTCTCATGTGTCTTTTCAATTGTTGACTTTCTCTAAAACCTTTACCACAGATTGAACAGGAAAAAGGTTTTTCACTGGTGTGTGTTCTCATGTGTACCTTCAAATTGATACTTTGTGTAAAACCTTTACTACAGAGTGAACAAGAAAAAGGTTTTTCTCTAGTGTGTGTTCTAATATGTATTTTCAAACTCTGACTTTGTGTAAAACCTTTACCACAGGTTGAACAGGAAAAACGTTTTTCACAAGTGTGTGTTCTCATGTGTACTTTCAAATTGATACTTTGTGTAAAACCTTTACCACAGATTGAACAAGAGAAAGGTTTTTCTCCAGTGTGTGTTCTCATGTGTGTTTTCAGACGACAATGGTATTTAAAAGTTTTGTGACAGTGAGAACATGTGAAGTGAGTGTTGTCAGTGTGACATGTCTTATCATCTTTAGAGTCTTCATCATCAGTGTCAGGAGAGTGTGACGTTGTGTCCTCACTATCTGATAGTGGAGCTAAGAGCTTGTCTGCTTGTGATCCTCCACAGTGGTCTCCATCAGCTTCTGTTGTCATGTGTTGTGTTGAGCTGCTGCTTGGAGGCTCCCCCCCTCCCCTCTCCTCACTTTCACCTTTCACCTCATCATCTTCACTCTTCACCGATTTCTCTTTTAAAAGAGGTATCAGTGGGTCCTCCTCTTCCTCTTTAAAATGGGGTGTTAGTTGGTCCTCCTCTTCCTCTTTAAAATGGGGTGTTAGTTGGTCCTCCTCTTCCTCTTTAAAATGGGGGATCAGTGGGTATTCCTTTTCCTTCTTAATGTGGGAGGGCTGTGGCTCCTCCGTCCGCATCCTGAAGCTCCACTTCTGTTGCTCAGGGTGAAGATGTTCTTCACAGACGTCTGCAAGACAAACACAGCATCTCTGCTCAGTCACACAATGCATTCAGTACTTTTACATGTACTTAGGAAAAACAAGTTATCGTATGAACTGTCTTGAAATCTCAGTGACGCACAAACACGCTGCTCTTTACAACATTATTCACAGGAAAAGAAACCAAAACCAGGATGACAGGACTTTTTACTATGGATGAACGATATGGTTTAAAATTGATTTTGCGATAAATTATTTTATATAGAATTACTAATACAACCATTTTAAAACAGGCTCCTAATTTAGTTGGTGAAATATGCAGAAACATATTACATCATTTCCAGTATTATTTTCTCAAATAAAGTAACCAGATATTAACAGTAAATAAACAAGTACATTATTAATAACTGTTTTGACAAAATAATACTATTAGAAACGAACAATATGTTACTGCATATGTCAGCTGCCAAATTAGGAGCTTTTGTACCTAGTTTTGAAATTATTCTATTCTCAATCATATATCAAATTATATATTGTGACATATTGTTATTAGGATATAGATTTGAGGTCATATCGCCCATACCAAACATTGGTTCGTCGAGTCATTTTGTTTGGCCCACCAAATATATTTAATTTTAATATTCTTCAGATGTGCGTGTATGTCTAAAATGTGGGACTACTGTTCTACATCACGTGGAAGTGTCATGTCATGGGGATGGTGTGCTTTTAACTAAGGGTGTGACGATACGGTCAGCTCACCAAAGGATACTCGATATTGGATTTAGGAGAACGAGACAATATTTTGGTGGTTAACATGATTCTTACACATATGTGTACATTATGTGTATATGAATGTACTTTCCCTTGTGTGCTTAGTTTTACTGTAACTTCATAGTGGATAATATCTATAAACAACCTCAATTGTTTTACATCTTTAATTTGAAGGACTGTTTACTTATCTGACAAATTCAAAGGAAACTGCACTTTTTTAAAATGTTGCCTATCATTCACAATCCTTATGTAAGACATTTTTTTAAACTGTTATGAATTTTAATTAGTAATTAAACGTGAACAAAAATCAGCTAACATTGGAGTCAATGGGAGCTCCTCTATTTGACCCACAAAGTCCTCCAAAAAAATTGCCAAATATACTCCATTTACATTTTGTGACCCGAATATTAACCAAGTATTAGTGATATTGTTATTATAAGCGCTAACGTTAAGGACCTACTTTTAGCGGCGCGTTGATCACAGAAGTAACTAGCTTATGCTGCTATATTGACATACTGAGCTGCTTTCTCGCCTCTAAGAGGGTGAAAGCTAATTCTACATTATAAATCATGCTTCTCACTTATGTAGTAGAAGGTTGTGGACATAAACCGAGAACTTGGTCAACTCTGACATCCAACTTAGACCTGGAGATGGCAAGAAAAACACGAAAATACGCTCTTTTGCACCCACCCTTTTTAACCCTTTGTGAGGATTAATTCTTCATCTAAATGGGAAGATATGAACATCCCATCAGTCGGCATCCCACTGAGAGCAGACATAGTATGCTTAAAATGAGCAAGATATGTAAATATGACATGTTATTAAGAATGTTACTACATTACATGTATACTTACAGTGTGTATTTAAATGTTGAAGCGGGTTTTAGGATGTTATTTAGAACACTTTATAGGCAGAATAGAGTGGCTGCCAATGACTCAATTGTTAGCTAACTTTTGCAAAGGTTTATTTTCTACTGAGGATGCATTAACCATCGACCTGCTCAGTGGCCTTGTGGTTAGAGTGTCTGCCCTGAGACTGGAGAGTCGTGAGTTCAAATCCTTGCCGAGTGATACCAAAGACTATAAAAATGGGACCCATTGTCTCCTTGCTTGTCATTCAGCATCAAGGGTTGGGGGTTAAATCACCAAATGATTCCCGAGTGCGGCCTCAGCTGCCCTCACCTCCCAGGGGGTGAACTTGGGGATGGGTCAAATGCAGAGGATCATTTCACCACACCTAGTGCGTGACTACCGTTGGGAACTTAACTTTAACTTACATAGGGACTGTGAATGATTCCAAAAAGTGCAGTTCTTGAAATGAGAAAATAGAATAACAAGATATCATGTGAAGTGAAGTGAATTATATTTATATAGTGATTTTCTCTAGTGACTCAAAGCGCTTTACATAGTGAAACACAATATCTAAGTTACATTTAAAACAATGTGGGTGGCACTGGGAGCAGGTGGGTAAAGTGTCTTGCCCAAGGACACATTAGCAGTGACTAGAATGGCAGAAGCTGGGCTCGAACCTGGAACCCTAAAGTTGCTGGCACGGCTACTCTACGAACCGAGCTATACCGCCCCAAGTAGTGTATTTTTCGTATTATAAGTCGCTCCGGAGTACACGTCGCACCGGCCAGAAGTGCATAATCAAGAAGGGGAAAAAACGTCACACTGGAGTATAAGTCGCCTTTTTGGGGGGAAATTCATTTGATAAAATCCAACACCAAGAATAGACATTTGAAAGGCAATTTAAAATAAACAAAGAATAGTGAACAACAGGCTGAATAAGTGTACTTTATATGAGGCATGAATAACCAACTGAGAAGGTGCCTAGTATGTTAACCTAACATATTATGGTAAGAGTCATTCAAATAACTATAACATATAGAACATGCTATACCTTTACCAAACTATCTGTCACTCCTAATCAATAAATCCCCCCCCGCCGAATTCTTATTGGTTGACGTGTGTGACAATTGCTGACATTTTCTTGATCTTTTCCGCGAATGATAAATAATGTAATTTGATATTCTATGGCCCGGAGGTGGGGCACGATGGCGAGCGCCTGGTGGCCGGGCCTGTTCCCATGGGGCCCGGCCGGGCACAGCCCGAAGAGGCAACGTGGGTCACCCCTCCAATGGGCTCACCACCCATAGCAGGGGCCATAGAGGTCGGGTGCAATGTGAGCTGGGCGGAAGCCGAAGGCAGGGCACTTGGCGGTCCGATCCTCGGCTACAGAAGCTAGTTCTTGGGACGTGGAACGTCACCTCACTGGGGGAGAAAGAGCCTGAGCTAGTGCGCGAGGTAGAGAAGTTCCGGCTGGATATAGTCGGACTCACTTCGACGCACAGCAAGGGCTCTGGAACCAGTTCTCTCGAGAGGGACTGGACCCTCTTCCACTCTGGCGTTGCCCGCAGTGAGAGGCAACGGGCTGGGGTGGCAATTCTTGTTGCCCCACGGCTCAAAGCCTGTACGTTTGAGTTCAACCCGGTGGACAAAAGGGTAGCCTCCCTCCGCCTTCAAGTGGGGGGACGGGTCCTGACTGTTGTTTGTGCTTACGCACCAGGCAGCAGTTCAGAGTACCCACCCGTTTTGGGAACACTCGAGGGAGTACTGGAAAGTGCACCCCCTGGTGATTCCCTTGTCCTACTGGGGGACTTCAACGCTCATGTTGGCAACGACAGTGAAACCTGGAGAGGCGTGATTGGGAGGAATGGCCGCCCGGATCTAAACCCGAGTGGTGTTTTGTTATTGGACTTTTGTGCTCGTCACAGTTTGTCCATAACAAACACCATGTTCAAACATAAGGGTGTCCATATGTGCACTTGGCACCAGGACACCCTAGGCCGCAGTTCCATGATCGACTTTGTAGTTGTGTCATCGGATTTGCGGCCTCATGTTTTGGACACTCGGGTGAAGAGAGGGGCGGAGCTTTCTACCGATCACCACCTGGTGGTGAGTTGGCTGCGATGGTGGGGGAGGATGCCGGACAGACCTGGGAGGCCCAAACGCAGTGTGAGGGTCTGCTGGGAACGTCTGGCAGAGTCTCCTGTCAGAGAAAGTTTCAATTCCCACCTCCGGAAGAACTTTGAACATGTCACGAGGGAGGTGCTGGACATTGAGTCCGAGTGGACCATGTTCCGCACCTCTATTGTCGAGGCGGCTGTTCGGAGCTGTGGCCGCAAGGTAGTTGGTGCCTGTCGGGGCGGTAATCCTAAAACCCCTTGGTGGACACCAGCGGTGAGGGATGCCGTCAAGCTGAAGAAGGAGTCCTATCGGGTCCTTTTGGCTCATAGGACTCCGGAGGCAGTGGACAGGTACCGACAGGCCAAGCGGTGTGCAGCTTCAGCGGTCGCGGAGGCAAAAACTCGGACATGGGAAGAGTTCGGGGAAGCCATGGAAAACGACTTCGAAGCGATTCTGGACCACCGTCCGCCGCCTCAGGAAGGGGAAGCAGTGCACTATCAACACCGTGTATGGTGCGGATGGTGTTCTGCTGACCTCAACTGCGGATGTTGTGGATGGGTGGAAGGAATACTTCGAAGACCTCCTCAATCCCACCAACACGTCTTCCTATGAGGAAGCAGTGCCTGGGGAATCTGTGGTGGACTCTCCTATTTCTGGGGCTGAGGTCGCTGAGGTAGTTAAAAAGCTCCTCGGTGGCAAGGCCCCAGGGGTGGATGAGACCCGCCCTGAGTTCCTTAAGGCTCTGGGGACTGTGGGGCTGTCTTGGTTGACAAGACTCTGCAGCGTCGCGTGGACATCGGGGGCGGTACCTTTGGATTGGCAGACCGAGGTGGTGGTCCCTCTCTTTAAGAAGGGGGACCGGAGGGTGTGTTCCAACTATCGTGGGATCACACTCCTCAGCATTCCCGGTAAGGTTTATTCAGGTGTACTGGAGAGGAGGCTACGCCGGATAGTCGAACCTCGGATTCAGGAGGAACAGTGTGGTTTTCGTCCTGGTCGTGGAACTGTGGACCAGCTCTATACTCTCGGCAGGGTTCTTGAGGGTGCATGGGAGTTTGCCCAACCAGTCTACATGTGCTTTGTGGACTTGGAGAAGGCATTCGACCGTGTCCCTCGGGAAGCCCTGTGGGGAGTGCTCAGAGAGTATGGGGTATCGGACTGTCTTATTGTGGCGGTCCACTCCCTGTACGATCAGTGCCAGAGCTTGGTCCACATTGCCGGCAGTAAGTCGGACACGTTTCCAGTGAGGGTTGGACTCCGCCAAGGCTGTCCTTTGTCACCGATTCTGTTCATAACTTTTATGGACAGAATTTCTAGGCGCAGTCAAGGTGTTGAGGAGTTCCGGTTTGGTGACCGCGGGATTAGGTCTCTGCTTTTTGCAGATGATGTGGTCCTGATGGCTCCATCTGACCGGGATCTTCAGCTCTCGCTGGATCGGTTCGCAGCAGAGTGTGAAGCGACCGGAATGAGAATCAGCACCTCCAAGTCCGAGTCCATGGTTCTCGCCCGGAAAAGGGTGGAATGCCATCCCCGGGTTGGGGAGGAGACCCTGCCCCAAGTGGACGAGTTCAAGTACGTAGGAGTCTTGTTCACGAGTGAGGGAAGAGTGGATCGTGAGATCGACAGGCGGATCGGTGCGGCGTCTTCAGTAATGCGGACGTTGTATCGATCCGTTGTGGTGAAAAAGGAGCTGAGCCGGAAGGCAAAGCTCTCAATTTACCGGTCGATCTACGTTCCCATCCTCACCTATGGTCATGAGCTTTGAGTCATGACCGAAAGGATAAGATCACGGGTACAAGCGGCCCAAATGAGTTTCCTCCGCCGTGTGGCGGGGCTCTCCCTTAGAGATAGGGTGAGAAGCTCTGCCATCCGGGAGGAACTCAAAGTAAAGCCGCTGCTCCTTCACATCGAGAGGAGTCAGATGAGGTGGTTCGGGCATCTGGTCAGGATGCCACCCGAACGCCTCCCTAGGGAGGTGTTTAGGGCACGTCCAACCGGTAGGAGGCCACGGGGAAGACCCAGGACACGTTGGGAAGACTATGTCTCCCGGCTGGCCTGGGAACGCCTCGGGATCCCCCCGGAAGAGCTGGACGAAGTGGCTGGGGAGAGGGAAGTCTGGGCTTCCCTGCTTAGGCTGTTGCCCCCGCGACCCGACCTCGGAGAAGCGGAAGAAGATGGATGGATGGATGGATGGATATTCTATGGTAATGTGTTAATAATGTCACACATAAGTCGCTCCAGAGTATATGTCGCACCCCCGGCCAAACTATGAAAAAAACTGCGACTTATAGTCCGAAAAATTCGGTAACAAAAACAGAATAAATTATATCTCATGTGCGCCTTGAAATGGCGTCTTCAAGTAAAATCTTTACCGCAGATTGAACATGAAAAAGGTTTTCCTCCAGTGTTTATTCTCGTGTGTCTTTTCCTACTCAGCGGCCTAGTGGTTAGAGTGTCCGCCCTGAGATGGGTAGGTTGGGAGTTCAAACCCCGGCCGAGTCATACCAAAGACTATAAAAAAACGGGACCCATGACTTCCCTGCTTGGCACTCAGCATCAAGGGTTGGAATTGGGGGTTAAAGGGGAACATTATCACCAGACCTATGTAAGCCTCAATATATACCTTGATGTTGCAGAAAAAGGACGATATATTTTTTTAACTGATTTCCGAACTCTAAATAGGTGAATTTTGGCGAATTAAACGCCTTTCGATTTATCGCTCTTGGAGCGATGACGTCAGAACATGACGTCACCTAGATAGTCAACGCCATTTTCTCCACCACATTACACACACCAAGTCAAATCAGCTCTGTTATTTTCCGTTTTTGCGACTGTTTTCCGGTACCTTGGAGACATCATGCCTCATCGGTGTGTTGTCAGAGGGTGTAACAACACGATCAGGGATGGATTCAAGTTGATTTACGTAGAATGTGCATCGATTAGCACGGCATGCTAATCGATGCTAACATGCTATTTAGGCTATCTGTTAGCTGTATGTACATATTGCGTCGTTATGCCTCATTTGTAGCTATATTTGCACCTAGCCTACCCTCCACCCACATTTAATGCCAAACAAACACTTACCAATCGGCGGATTTAAGTTGCTCCAGTGTCAAGAGATGCAAAATTCCCTTGTTTGGTTTTTACCGGAGATGCTACGACAGAGATGGCACAGAGATGACAAGAATGTCTGGAAATCCTGCGACACTCAAAGCAGATGCATTCCCAATGATAAAGTCAACAAAATCACAAAGGTGAGTGTTGTTGATATATTGACTTTTGTGCTAATCAGACATATTTGGTCGCGGCATGACTGCCAGCTAATCGATGCTAGCATACTATTTAGGCTAGCTGTATGTACATTGGTAGTTGTATTTGCGTTTCCTTCCACCCACATTTAATGCGAAACAAACACCAATCGACGGATTTAAATTGATCCAGTGTCAATGCGAAAGTCCTGATCGGTTGGTCTGCACATTTTACCGGCGATGCTAACGCAGACATGGCTGAATAGCGTCAATAGCTATTCGCTCAATAGCTTCGGTTTCTTCTTCAATTTCGTTTTCGCAATCTGCCTCCATACTCCAACCATCTGTTTCAATACATGCGTAATCTGTTGAATCGCTTAAGCCGCTGAAATACGAGTCTGAATCCGAGCTAATGTCGCTCTATCTAGCTGTTCTATCGACCATTTGTTTGTATCGGATTCGCTATGTGACTTCACAGGGAAATGGACAGTGGCTTCGCAAATAGCGAAAATCAAGAACTTTAAAGCTTTTTTTAGGGATATTCCGGGACGGGTACAATTTTGAAAAAAACTTTGAAAAATAAAATAAGCCACTGGGAACTGATTATTTGTTTTAACCCTTCTGAAATTGTGATAATGTTCCCCTTTAAATCACTATAAATGATTCCCGGGCGCGGCACCGCTGCTGCCCACTGCTCCCCTCACTTCCCAGGGATTGATCAAGGGGATGGGTCAAATGCTGAGGACAAATTTCACCACACCTAGTGTGTGTGTGACCATCATTGGTACTTTAACTTTGACTTAATATTGCAACGGTTACTAAAAGTTTTGTGAGAGTGAGAAGATGTGAAGTGAGTGTTGTCAGTGTGACATGTCTTATCATCTTTAGAGTCTTCATCATCAGTGTCAGGAGAGTGTGACGTTGTGTCCTCACTATCTGATAGTGGAGCTAAGAGCTTGTCTGCTTGTGATCCTCCACAGTGGTCTCCATCAGCTTCTGCTAAACTGCTGCTTGGAGGCTCCGCCTCTCTCTTCTCCACACACTCACCTTTGACCTCATCATCTTCACTCTTCACACTGACGAGGTGTCTCTTCTCTTCCTTTATGAAGTGGGGGGACAGCCGCTGTTTTTCTTCATCTTTAAAGTGAGGGGGCTGTGGCTCCTCTTCTTTCACGTGGAGGTACTGTGACTTCTTCTGCTCCATACTGGAGGACCCCTCCTGCTGCTCAGGTGGGCGATATTTTTTACAGACATCTGCAGGACACAAGAAGACAAACACATGCTGGGATGGAAATAGACAAGATTTTACCAATTCAGATTTCATTTTCGAGTCTGCTTTACGTTTGGGTTATTTGTGGACTCACTTTTGCTTTCACATTTAGTAAAAAGGAGAAGAAACAGGTCGATTAGCATCAACTTCGACTAGTTGAGAAGTAACATGAGCCTACAAAGCCAACAGTGAGGTCTTAAAAGGCACAGATTTTACGGGTCCCCCATGGGGGGCCAGAGGGCCCTAAGGTCAATATTGTGCTTTAAAAATATCTATAAAATAAAAATATTTTTGGCAAGAAATTAACAAAATACTACACGTTATTTTGTGGCAATTACAAAAGAATGTCCAGTATAATTCTCAGGGCATTCAATCAATCACAACAGGACTGTTAAACTGAACATATATATACATATATACATATATACACATATATATATATATATATATATATATATATACATATATATATATATATATACACATATATATATATATACACACATATATATATATATATACACACACACATATATATATATATATATATATACACACACATATATATATATATATATACTATATATACACACACATATATATATATATATATATATATATATATATACACACACACACACACATATATATATATATATATATATATATATATATATATATATATATATATACATCCATCCATCCACCCATTTTCTACCGCTTACCCACTTCGGAGTCGCGGGGTGCTGGAGCCTATCTCAGCTACAATTGGGTGGAAGGCGGAGTATGTATATATATATATATATATACATACTCCGCCTTCCATCCAATTCCGAAGTGGGTAAGCGGTAGAAAATGGGTGGATGGATGGATATATATACATATACACATGCATATATAGAGTCGCGATCAAAAGTTGACATACACCTGTAAAGAACATAATGTCATGGCTGTCTTGAGTTTCCAATCATTTCTACAACTCTTATTTATTTGTGATGTAGTGATTGGAGCACATACTTGTTGCTCACTAAAAACATTCATGAAGTTTGCTTCTTTTATGAATTTATTATGGGTCTACTGTACATGTGAGCAAATGTGCTGGGTCAAAAGTATACATACAGCAATGTTAATATTTGCTTACATGACCCTTGGCAAGTTTCACTGCAATAAGATGCTTTTGGTAGCCATCCACAAGCTTCTGCTTGAATTTTTGACCACTTCTCTTGACAAAATTGGCGCAGTTCAGCCAAATGTGTTGGTTTTCTGACATAAACTTGTTTCTTCAGCATTGTCCACACGAATTTGGGAAGGCCATTCTAAAACCTTAATTCTAGCATGATTTAGATATTCCTTGACACTTTTGACGTGTGTTTGACATTGTCCTGTTGGAACACCCAACTGCGCCCAAGACCCAACCTCCGGGCTGATGATTTTAGCTTGTCCTGAAGAATTTGGAGGTAATCCTTCTTTTTCATTAGCTCATTTAAAGCACCAGTTCCATTGGCAGCAAAACGGACCCAGAGCATAATACAACCACCACCATGCTTGAAGGTAGGTGTGGTGTTCCTGGGATTAAAGATCTCTCTTTTTCTCCTCCAAACATATTCCTGAGTATTGTGGCCAAACAGCTCCATTTTTATTTTATCTGACCACAGAACTTTCCTCCAGAAGGTCTTATCTTTGTCCTTGTGATGTCAGATGGAACAAAAATTGAGCTGTTTGTCATGTATATAATGTAATGCATTGTGGCCAATCAACTGAGAACAGTACGATACTACCTTTGAAAAGTACCGCTTCCGCTCTTTCATCTGACTGCATACAAGCGATAACATCTTGAAGAGGAAGAAAGGCAAAAAACTACAATTCTACTGGTTAATAATAAGGGTGTGAAGTACAATATGGACTTCAAAACTTTTTTTTTTTTCCCCTTGGCCTCAGTCTGCACCCCCACTCCAGGGCCTAGGCTAAGACCGATTTTTTAATTTTATTTTAATCTTCTATTTTTTTCTTCCCCCCACCCCCTTCTTTACCTGTATGTCATCTTTTTTGTAAGGGGCGCTGGAAGCCGGCAGACCCGTCAGCGATCCTGTTCTGTCTCCCTGTAATGTTTGTCTGATCTTGAATGGGATTGTGCTGAAAATTTTAATTTTCCTGAAGGAACTCTCCTGACGGAATAAATAAAGTACTATCTATCTATCTAACAATAAAGGTGACGCTTTAAGCAGGGATGCACCGGGTTGCAAGTTCTGTTTTACACCTTCCCTGCTTGTCGGCTCCCAGACCGTAGTCGAGGAGAGCAGGGGAGACCTTTCACTTCGGAATGATGAGGCCATCAATTAGTTACAACTTGCTCACTTTATTTATAATTTCCACAGGGCACAACCGGACATCCAACATGCTATTGACAGTCCTGCACATGCTAGCACTACCTCTCCTAACTTGCCCACTCACTTACTCGTCACGTACCCCACATACTGCCATTCTTAGAGGAGCACACACCGAATGCTACTATCACAACAGCTGCTTTAAAGGGGAACATTATCGCCAGACCTATGTAAGCGTCAATATATACCTTGATGTTGCAGAAAAAAGACCATATGTTTTTTTAACCGATTTCCGAACTCTAAAAGGGTGAATATGGCGATGTAAACGCCTTTTCAATTGTTCGCTGTCGGAGCGATGACATCACAACGTGACTTTAAAACGTAAAGCAATCTGCCATTTTCTCATACACATTACACGCAGCAAGTCAAATCAGCTCTGTTATTTTCCGTTTTTTCGACTGTTTTCACTACCTTGGAGACAATATGCCTCGTCGGTGTGTTGTCGGAGGGTGTAACAACACGCACAGGGACGGTTTCAAGTTGCACCAGTGGCCAAAAGATACGAAAGTGGCAAGAAATTGGACGCACATTTTACCGACGACAGCAATGCTACGACAGAGATGGCAAGAATTTGTGGATATTCTGCGACACTCAAAGCAGATGCATTTCCAACAATAAAGTCAGAGAATGTTGTGTCACATGCGGTTTGCATCTTCCTCCGCTGCGGTTCCACCCAGAGGGCCCGCTGACAGCGCAGCCGGACACGCTCATCAAGCGGACCGCGCCCACTCTCCGCCGCAGCTGGCCGCAGTCTACACCTGTGAGTGACGACGTGAGCTGCTTAAAAGACCAGTGGACCCAGGAATCCTGGCGGGAACTTAGTTCTCTGTTGAAGTACAAACTCTCCGTCACCTGCAAAGTGAGCTGTGCGTCTCACTCTTCTCCGGATCTCCTTCGTCCTCAGATTGCTTCCTTCGTCCCTCGACTCCTCGCTTCCTTCCACGGACTACCCTGCCTGTCTTGCCCTTATTGGACTGCATCGCGTCTCTCAACACGCACCTCCAACACTTTGGTAAGACACTCCAGTTAATCTATACACACATAGTCTTACAACACACTCTTGGGTTTTTTGACACACACATCATTCTCTAGTTTATTAGTATTGTTATTATTATTATTATTATATTTTGTATTATATATATATATACTATAATATATATATATATTTTTTTACTTTGTATAAGAATAAATCTTTGGACATTAATGCCATCTGGTGTCCGTCCGTCACGTCTTTAGTAAACCATAACAGAGAAATCACAACGGTGAGTTTTGTTGATGTTATTGACTTATGTGCTAATCAGACATATTTGGTCACAGCATGACTGCAAGCTAATCGATGCTAACATGCTATTTAGGGTAGCTGTATGTACATATTGCATCATTATGCCTCATTTGTAGCGATATTTTCATCCAGCCCTTCCCTCCAACCACATTTAACGCCAAACAAACACTTACCAATGGACGGATTTAAGTTGTACCAGTGGTCAAAAGATGCAATCGTTGGTTAGGTGGCGATCGCCGAATTCGTCCTCGTTGCCGCTGTCTGTCGTGATATGATTAAATAGCTTCAGTTTCTTCTTCAATTTCTCTTTTGCTATCTGCCTCCACACTCCAACCATCCGTTTCAATACATGAATCGCTTACGGCGCTGAAATCAGAGTCTGAATCAGAGCTACTACGCTATACTTTTCTGTGCTATCCGCCATATTTGTTTTTGTTGGCTTCACGAAGTGGCGTCACAGGACAATAGGCGGGTGGCTATAACGACGGTTAAAATCAGGCACTTTGAAGTCGTTTTTTGGGATATTGCGTGATGGGTAAAATTTTGAGTAAAACTTCGAAAAATAAAATAAGCAACTAGAAACTGATTTTTATTGGTTTTAACCCTTCTGAAATTGGGATAATGTTCCCCTTTAAAACATGCCTCCCCAAATGCTGCGATGAATGTTAGCACCTTTGTTTCAAACTGAAGTCAACATTTAAATAATGAACAATCAGATCTGCACAAGGAGTTATAAAGAGTGACGTGTAATAATGTCATTGTTACACCAGTCCTGCTGTTCGGTCCGGTGAAGACTGCTCTCATATGAAACTTATCTTAACTACATAATGTCAGTTATTTGAAGTAACACACAAATTAATAACATTGATTAAAAAATAATTCCGTTAGCAGGGCTCGAATTTAACCAAGGCAACCGTGACAAAAGCTGCGACTGCCCTTGTGACTTGCCGTAATGCCCTAAAAAATTGACCAACATCGACGACAAGAACATGCCGTGACCGCCCTTGACTTTCTAGTTCAGGAGTTAATTCGGCAGTATTTCCAACTAGGACTTTCCCCCATGTCCCTTTAGGGGTGTTGTGGCAAAATGTGAATGCCTGCCGAAAACGTATTTCCTTCGCTGAAGCTGCAGTTTTGGCTTGGTCTGTCCACAGCGGATTACTAAGTGTAAGATAAACACTTTATCTTCCTGGTTATTGTGTCGCTACGTGTTTAACATTATTTAAGACTTTATCGTGCCCGGGAAAGGACAGTTTGCCTCTTCTGTGGTATTGATGAGATTTAAAAGAGTGTTGTTAGTCACATGTTGATGTGATAAAACCTCTTTCTTGTTTGGAAGATACACACAGCTGTAACTGTTATTTCTTCCTGCACATGATAAATATGTACAACAGGTTTGGATGTATTCATTTATGTAAAATTGTCATTAAATGTAATATTGCCTGACAAAAAGTGATTTGACGTAATATTTTGATATTTACACATCGCATATTTACAGAAGCATATTTTACTATAATACCCTTATGACCATTCCATATATCAAAATCAAGTACCTACTGTACTGTTTACTTGTTTAAATTCCCTTTTAGAGCAAATATCTACCCAAATGGACACTTTGTTGTTGACAAAAATGTATTTTAAGTAACATTTTCATATTGACATATCTTCCATCCATCCTTCTTTTTTCTACCGCTTATTCCCTTTCGGGGTCGCGGGGGGCATATCTTATCTCTGCATATTCTACTAGAATACCCTTATGGGCCTTACACATATGTAAATCAAGTACCTACTGTACTGTTGTTTAAATACCCTTTTTAGAGCTAAAAACTACCCAAATTGCCATTTTGCTGCTGCCAAAAATTGATTCCAGATAATATTAACAATAATAACAAAATTGTCAGAATAATTGTACATTAGTTATAACACAACTTTGTGTTCCATTAAGTTCAGGTCCCCTGCTAGAAGACAAAAACTGTATTTCATCTTATCAAACAAAAGGCTTGTAAAACTCCACTGTGTGCGATGGGATGCGACATGGAGGTGTCGGTTTCTTTGATCTATTGACAGCCACAGGAAGACCTTGTCCTGACCCGAGATCCACGAAGCGGAGAGGGAGCAGACCTGACGCAGCACCAGGCACCTTTTCTTTGAACTGTTTATGACTGAGTGCAAAAGCTGTGTACGGCCCCCCTCCCTTTAGAAACAGCTGCAGCTATGTAATCAGAAAAGGCCTTAAATAAAAGAGGACGCGTGGAACTCCCTCGTCAAAGCGTGGTGGGAAACTGTACAAAGTTGCAGCCCAGACGTTTCTCCTCATGAGTTAAATTGAAACCGGTCTCTTTTTCATTTCTTTGCTTTTTGTCTTGTCTAAGATATACCATCGGTGTTTGAACCTGATAAAAATATCAAAGTATTACTATAAAACACAACATTATACATTCTGAAAATGTAAACGATAGCAAGAATATACCTACATATTTCAGAAAATTTCACTAGCAAACACTTTGTTTTAAAGGTTTTTACTGCCTTTTTTTAGCCCTTTAAGACACCTGTGAGTTAGGGCTATATAAATAAACATTGATTGATACTGTACAAAAATTCTAAATAACTGAAGAAAAATCACTGATAAACACTGGAAAACTGTCACTGAACGTCTTAGTGTGATGTCATTCTGTGACAGACAAATGGAACACAGTTTCCACATGGTGAGGACATTGATGGTCTGACTCACTGTCTTACGGATCACCTCAACTTCTGCCTAGACGTGACCTGCCCTGCCAAGACTGTTCGGTGCTACCCTAATAACACACCCTGGGTAACACAGGAGGTTCAAGCTGTGCTCAACAAGAAGAAAGCTGCCTTCAGGAGTGGAGACAGGGAGGCAATGAGAGCAGCACAGCGGGAGAAGAAAGGACGCGTGAGGAAGACTAAGGACAGGTAGCCAGGGACTGCAGATGGAAATTAGCTATTGGGCTATAATCTGGAACAGAACATATCTGTCTTTGAGCTTAATGTTTCTGTGCATTGTCCCTTCAAATAAAGACTAAACTAAGCTACAGGAAGAAGGTGGAGCAGAACAACATGAGGGAGGTCTAGTAAGGTGTGAAAACCCTCACAGGCCACAAGACAAAGACCAGAGCAGTAGGGGGGACATTTGAGATGAATAACTTCTTCAACCGGTTCAACCAGCATGTGTCCTCCCCAACCCCCACTCCTCATCGCAGCCACCCCCTCTTCTTCTCCCCCCCAGCCATGGTTGTAACCCCTTACTCTTCCACCTCCACCAGACAATAGATGGGTTTCCGCTAGCGGCGATTACCCATAATTCTTCGAGTCAGCCGCCATCTTGTGCAACAAAACTTTGTTTACTCGTCTGCGGCAGTTTTCTAAATATATTTCCACACTTTTGCAGCAACAATGACGTCCACTTCAGGAAATTTGAAAGAAGTCGTAAAAGTTCCCTACAGACAGACGCTAGATGCAAAGCCAGGTATTTACAGAAATGGAAGGATATTGGCGATAAAGATCCATATGAGGTGGGAAAGCACGAATGGACTACGGACTTGAAATGTTATCCGGATATAAGTTACGCCGACATCGTCAACTATTTGGTGAACAATGTTAGTGCCTACACTCTGGATGAGCTCAAGGGCTACAAGTCGCTCGAAGCGTACAATTACTTTGTGTGTGGATGGGTACAGGAAATGAAACTGGCTACAATGGAAGATAAATGTGTGCTCATCGCTGGTGTTCGTCACTCTCAGAGATCAACTGATATGTGTTTGGTGCCATGGGTCATATCAGAGAAGACGGGTCGTGTTTTATCAGGACACTGTACATATATGGCAGGTATTGGCGAAATATGTTCACATGTTTCTGCATTGTTGTTTGCCATTGAAACGAGCGTCAAGATGCGGGACAACACGACAGTCACACAGGAAAAATCTTACTGGCTACTTCCATCTGCAGTCAAGAAAGTTGAGTACAAGACCATACAGGACATTAACTTCACATCCGCCAAGACAATGAAGAGAAAGCTAGACAAGTCAATCGTATCTGGAGATACACCGGCACCATTAAAACAGAGGAAACTACCGGAGGTACAGAAGGGGACACAAGATGAACTGTCAGACTTGTATAGAGAATTAAAATCCAAACGAAAAATTAAGCCTGTTTTACTTTCTCTGATTCCAGGATACGCTAAAGACTATCGTCCAGAAGCACTTGATAAATAGTACCCAAAAGTATTTTCAGAACTACAGTATATGATTCTAACTATGCAACTGCATAGTTTAGGGTTACTTGATTTAATTCATTCAAACTTTAATAAAATCGTCCAAAAATAAGCAGCGATTGCCTATATTATATATAGAAGGTTATATTTGTGCAACAACAACGTCAGACGTCGAGCGTTATTAAGTACAAGCACAGGCACAGTAGTTCCTCCTATGTTTTAATATCCATTCTAACCATAACACATTTTATCATCGATACAGAGAGCAACATAATTCAAAGTACCTGTTACAAAATGATCAGAGCAAACTTTATAATGTCGTTTTGCTGGATCAGGGGTAAATCCCACTCGATTGATTCTAGCTAGCCACAGGTTGCTCCTTTCTGTCGACAGTCGCTCGGTTTCTTTTCCCTGTTTTACTATAACCTTAGGGATATCGTAGTACTTTGTTGTTCTTTGTCCTGAATTGGCGCGGTTTACACAGCCCCAAACGACACATGTGTGACCCATTCTCACAAAAATAACAACGGAGGCGTCCTTAACGAGTGTTTGTTTTGACATACAAGATGGCGGACAAGGGAATTGTGGGACGGGTGTGACATCATCGGAAACCCATGTATAGTCATCTCTGTGGACCAGATCAGAGGTCAACTGAGGAAGCTGCATCCTAGAAACTATCGGATGCGCACCAGAATCTATCTGGTGTGCACTGCGTATTATTTAAGTACAGTCTTTTATTTTCCTGCATGCAAACACAGTGTTACTGTTCAAACTGTGTGTAATGCAACAGTATTTAAAATTATTTAATATACTCGTTAAATAAGGTGTATTCCTTGTTTTTAATGAATACTTAAGGCCTACTATGCTACTGTATTTTAATGCTGTTCATGATGGTGGTACTTGGAAATCCAAGTATTTTCTGAGGTGGTACTTGGTGAAAAGGGTTAGACAACTACTGACGTAGTGACATTGTAAACTACATTGGCAGACACCATTTTGTTATACCCAAACGGCGTCTGCTCATACATCGCGCTTCCAACGAGATCTCCCCTTCGAGTAAAAAGGTTCCACAACTGTTCACATTATACCATCTCATCTTATTGTCCATCATGTGAATGTTTGAAGTGGAACTAAATGTGATCTCTGAAAGGGGTACACATTATTACCAAAGCAGGGCCCCCATCCACATATACAATACTACTACATATCTGATGAAAAACAACATTATTGTAGTTTTTTTAATTATAAGTGTGCCAAATCACCTCTATTTGGACATTATCTAATGCAGGGGTGTCCAAAGTGCGGCCCGCAGCTAATCGTTTACCGGCCTGCCACACATTCTGCAAAAATTGCAAAATTGATAGTATTGCAAAAATTCAAAAACACATTTAAAAAAAGTTGAATGAGGTGAAATATAATGAGAAAACGTGGCAATGTTGACACAAAGCTGCCATGCAGGCAGTTTTTTTTTTCTTCGTGTCTTTATTTTGTTTTTTTTTCCATTGCTCAAAAAAAGGACAAAAAAAATTGTTACAATGAATTATTACTTAAAAGTTACCACTTTAAAATGTTTTATGTAGAAAAATATTGCATATGTTGTGTGGTTGCCATATAAAAACATCAAAATTTGGACAAAAGAGCATAAAATAAACAAAATAATAGTTCAAACTTAAAATCGACATATATTGGAGGTTTATCTTGAAATTTAAGTGTTAAAAGTAAAAAAAACAATCTAATAAAAATGCATCACTTTATGAGTGGGGAACCTTTCGGATCTCAAATATATTTAGTAGGATTTTATTTAACTTTTCACTGTGATTACTCAAAAATATTAAATAATTAAAATCAATAATGTCCTGCATTATTGATCTTTGAGGACTTTAATTGCTAAATAAAGGAACTCTCCTGAAGGAATCAATAAAGTCCTATCCATCTATCTAAATACTGCATATTTCAGTTTTACTATAAAAAACAAAGTTATGTTTGACGGAAAAGGCATAAAACCTTATTTGTTTTACTTTATATCAACCTCAAGTTGATATAGAGATTTACTGTAAGCCTTAAATAAAATAAATAAAATAATAATTTGACCTTTTTTTTAACATTTTAGTGACTGAGACCCTCTATGCTCCCCAGGAACCCTAAGGATTAAAAAAAAAATCCATATATGTTGTTATGGTTGGAAAATGAAAAATATCAAAATGGCCCCTGCATGTTAACATTTTTCCGTGTTCGGCCCTCCATGGAAAAAGTTTGGACACCCCTGATCTAATGGAAATGACTGCTGCAAACACGTCATGTTCATGATGAAATATAAAGTTAGTAAAGATGTGAGAGTAAGAAGTAAACAAACCTGTTCTGTGTAACACAACTTGAGGTTTCTTGAAAACAGCCTCCAATAGTTGACTAGTCTCTCGTTCTCTTCTTTTGTTCGAGAAAGTTCCTCTTTGTACTCTGCTATCGTTCTTTCACACATTTTCACACAACAAAGTTAATCTTCATACTTTTCTATCGTTCTTTCGCACATTTTCACACAATCACAACACTTTACACTCACACTTGAGCTTAACTAAGCGATGTGTTGATCAAATCCGCGTCTCTTTGTTAGCGGCTAACATGCTAAGCTAACTAGCATGCTAAGCTAATTGGCGCGCTCAAACAACTATCAAGCTAAACGGGCCTAATAATCTCCAAATGTGGCTGAGATGAGTGGAGTTTATCCTGACACGGAGGATGAATAAAGTGTAGTTAGTAGCGATGTGAGGAGATGTGCCGAGGCTTAGAAGCGTGTGTGGAGAAAAGGAGGACTTTGCCGCAAAGCGCATGTCTTCCAAGCATGCGTCCCTAGGGGCGGGGCCTGAGTCATAGTTGTGATGTTTTGGGCTAGGGAGTATAAGAACTACACTACCCAGCATGCGACACTGGTGACGAGCATGCGCGGTAGCCCCGTGAAGTGGTGTCGTATGTCGCCATGCAGACAGCTAGAATGTGGTTATGAGCACGCTGTGTGAGTCAACGTTGAACACGCCTCGTCTGCATTTATTACAGTTAGACAGACAACATAAGTGCATTTAAAACAGTACTAGTTAATTATTCTCATACATACATGATTTAAAGTAAAATACGGTTTATATATTTGAAATATAATTTTTGATTGATTGGTTGATTGATACTTTTATTAGTAGATTGCACAGTACAGTACATATTCCATACAATTGACCACTAAAGTTTTCAACTTGTTTAAGTCGCGGTCCATGTTAATCAATTCATGGTACAAATATATACTATCAGCATAATACAGTCATCACACAGGTTAATCATCATAGTATATACAATTAATTATTTACATTATTTACAATCTGGGGGTGGGATGAGGAGCTTTGGTTGATATCAGTACTTCAGTCATCAACAATTTCAAACTCTCTGCGACCTCGTTGGAGACAAATACAGCGACGGCCCTCCTCATTAATCGGACCAGCAAGAGCTCTTTCCTGAGAGCGGCGTATTCATATCATCGTTCCGCCTTGCTGCCATGAGACATGCTTCAAAGCCCAAATGTATGCCTTTATTCCACGCACTATTTGACCTCTTTTTTACAGTAGAGGAGTGTCCCTTTTGGTCGCCCTGAAAACAAACCTGCAGGAACACGAAAGCGCATCCTTGACCGGAAAAAGGTTGAAGGAATCCTAAGTAAGTTTTCCCAAACTGAGGGTGTTTTCAGGCCAAAATTGGGTAACAATAATTAAAAAGAAGTTCAATATGAGAAATGTTGATCCCTTATCGATTACAGCAGACTGGAAGTATAACTCAATGTTACATCATTACAATTTGTGATTGACTAAAAACTAGCGTTATGATGAGCAATATAGTGTTATGTCCATCAACTTGAAGTGTGGTTGTGTGTATTAATGATTTTGCGTGAATGAACGCTTTAAACGGCAATAAAAAGCATTAAATACATTGCCCAGAGGCATTTAAAAAATGTAATACGATTGTAGGACATGGCGGACAGTCAATATGTCAAACGGTAAATGAAAATTAACTTAAGAAGGTTACGGTCATCGAAATTGTTAGTCTTCCTGTGTGTTTCTTTTTTTAACTGCGGCTGTCAAACTGCATACAAGAGGTATTGTGAGGTGGGAACACGACAAAAGCACTGCTTCAATAAAGCAAAATGAAACTGCTCTGGGGGCATAAACTTTTCCATTCTTTGGTCACTGTAGGCGTGTAGTCCTTAACTGTGACACCATGTCAGGATAATGGAAAAGCTGAGCTTTTTTCATACACTGAGTCGTTTATTTCAATCATCTCCACTTCAACACATATGAGCTAACTTGCCTAACATTAGCAACTGTTGTGACGCAAGTGCCTCAAGTGATCTACGCTAGCGAGGCAATTTTCTCAGCAGACCACAACTCTTTTATTTTCTGACATTCCCACAATAAATGAATACAAGTTCCTTCAGCTGCCGGACACTTGATACATACTTGCTATTTACTGTAAACATTTTAAACAGAGAAGGTGTAAAGTACAATAAATTCAAAATGTTTAATCGCCATAGCTTTTTTTCAAATGCATCTTATTGGCATTTTTACCAATATTGTTCTGTATTTTTCTAAAATGTTTAAATAGATCATCCATTTCCAAACATGCATAATTTGCAATCCTGGTATGATGTTCATTTATTATTCCATAAAACCTTTTAACTCTTTTAAAACAAATTGTATCCTGATTAAAAATGGTATCCTCCAGTTTGTGGCTATTATAAGTCATATTTTCAGAGAATATATATATATACTTACAGCATGTTTCAAACAGACACAACTAAATAAATGGCTAATGGGTATATTATATTGATCATCTGATGCAGAATGGGATGTTTGTTTAGAGGGTTTAAGTGTTACGATATGGTGGGCGCATTGTGATGCGCGGAGGTGTCGGCCCCAAGATGCCAAAGACGGGAGCAAGCAGGACTGGAGGTAGGAACCAGATTTAATAATAAAACACAACAAAACACTTGACAAAGGAAAAGAAAAGGCGTGCCACCGCACGGTAAGCTAAATGCTACTTGTAGCAAGGGTAGAGTTCAAAAGTCCGAAAGCAGCGCGAGCCGAGCGCGCGGAAAGCTAAGCTAAATCTTAGCAGAGTGAAAACAATGAGGATAAGCAATCGTAACTTGTTGCGTGAGCAAACGAAACAGCCAGGCTGAACTAGGGTAACAGGTGGGCTTAAATACAGGGAACGTAATAACAAACTGGTGTGTAGACGGAGCGTGCAGGAGGAGCAAATTAAGTTGTCATGGTGATGAATGTGCGCTAACAAACGGGATCAGTAGAGTCCAAAACATGATCAAAACATAGTAGGACAATACAAAAAAGACAAACATGCTAGAGATGTGTGATCCGGAAGCCGGATCACAACATTAAGTGCAGTTCTCCTTTAATATTTTTGATAGTCAGAACCTTTTAATGAGCGATTGTCTACGGCCACGCACACAGTCAAAACATCAGATGCTACTCCACAAAAATAAATCAATAAAAATACATTCTCCAATCAAACAGCTTTGTAAGCCAATTCTAATACACTAGATAGTAACAGTTCATGTAAACCTTTCAACTAATTAACTTGTCTAATGCTTGCAACTGTGTGTATACAGATCATTGGAAGCTTTTGACTATATAAAAAAAAAAAACTATATGCAGTCGCACATGGGCATTACATTTTTTCAAGTACCAAAAAGCATTACATTTGAATTTGCATTATTATTGTTATTGCATTGCATAGATTTGATACCTGTAGAAACTGATGTGGGACAAAATTACGAATGGCTGATTATTATGTTCTTGCCTTGCAGCGTATGTCCTGAGATGCGGTACCCTTCCTGATTGGGACAATATTGAGGAGGCCGAGCTCAAGAAAGCTTTGGTAAACAAATGTCGGGCCACAGCCGGTTTTAAGTAGGCCCTTGTACCTGTCAAGTTCATTCTATGGTAGGATGTTTCCTTGGTAAACATGTTCAATATTTTGGTCTAGGTTTGTAAAAAATGGCCCTATGATGTAGCTTTTAGTACCACGTTATTCTGTGATAATGCATATTGAGGTATGCTGTGCCAAGCAAATTTGGCAGTGATGCAACATCACTAACAAGCTAGCGGCTAATATCCCTTCACACTGCAAAGTTTTTTCCAAATAAAAAAAATAATGCAACCGATAATGACGCAGTACGTTACTGCTTACATAATCAGGTATATTAGTAGCTTTTGTAACCAATTTCAAAATATTTCAATGATCATTTATGTACCAAATGTTATATTGTTATCGCAGGAGGCTGTTCTATTGTTTACAACAGTGTTTCTTAATCATAGGGCTGGGGCCCACTGTTTGGCTGCGAGTACCCCTTGGAAGCCGCCAATAAATATCTGTTTCTTAGCTGTTGTCCGTCCATATGGGCAGGAATGGTACTCGCTTGTCTTACACTTTAGTGTAAGATGACTAATTCAGTGTTTATATTTCAGTTGGTCCCAGACCCTTGTGTAGTGGAAAAGTTGGTCGTGCCCCAAGGTAAAAATGTTAAGTATCCCTGGTTTTCACTGTGATTATTTTTTGTATGTAGACCAGTTCCAGACAGCACGGTTACAATTTTATAAATTATTTCAGTTTTTGCTTGGAATATTTCCAAAATGGAAATTTTGTCATTTACTCACCCTCTTACTGAGATGAAGTCAAGTGTTTTTTTACTGAGATGAAGTCAACTGTTTTTTTAAATAAGGGACATGGTTTGCTCAACAAGGAGTTAAAAAACTACACCTGACTTTTTCACAATAACAAAGTGAGTACTTAAGGTCAAATTCATTTATTTTTGTATTTTTTTAATTTTTTGTTTTATTGTTTTCTATGTTGTTTTAAGTATTGTGAATGTCAATATGTACATTATGTATGTACTAATTAACTACATTTACATTTTTGTATTTAATCTATTTTTATATTATATTTTGTATTTTTGTGTAGCCAAATAAAGTGATACACCTTTCAATATTTGAGTATTTGTTTAGTGTTATTTCTAATGAAGTCAGATGAATATTTAAATTGCACTCTCAATTTGTTCTCATGATTCTCAAATTTGAGATATGATAATAAATTTAAGAGAAATAATCAAGACATGAAAAAGACATACATAAGATCTCTTTTATTGCTCATACATCTAATTTCTTTCTCTTTTTATTATCCTTCAAAATAAATGAGACATAATTGAGATCAATGGCATACATATATGAGCTCTCGTCAGTGTATCTCACTTCTCAAATATTGCTCAAAGGGTTGTCTCAACTCAACCTCCTTTGTCTCAGTGATGTCTTGTCTCTTTTTAGCTTATTTATTGCTCCTAAGGGTCCCTTAGGAGCAATAAAAGAAAAACAATTGATCACAGAATTAGACAGATATGAGAAGCTCAAAATGTTCTCAAGATACGAGATTAAGCAACAGTTGAGCAAGCAAATTTTTGCTATGGGATTTATCTGAATGTAGCAGGCCAATTCATATGTTAAACGGGAACATTATCACCAGACCTATGTAAGCGTCAATATATACCTCGATGGTGCAAAAAAAAGACCATATATTTTTTTAACCGATTTCCGAACTTTAAATGGGTGAATTTTGGCGAATTAAACGCCTTTCTGTTTATCGCGCTGGAGGCGATGACGTCAGAATGTGATGTCGCCGAGGTAACACAGCCACCATTTTCATTTTCAATACATTACAAACACCGGGTCTCAGCTCTGTTATTTTCCGTTTTTTTGACCATTTTTTGGAACCTTGGAGACATCATGCCTCGTCGGTGTGTTGTCGGAGGGTGTAACAACACTAACAGGGAGGGATTCAAGTTGCACCACTGGCCCGAAGATGCCAAAGTGTCTGCCGCCAGACCCCCATTGAATGTGCCAAAGTGTCTGCACATTTTACTGGCGATGCTAAGGCAGACATGGCACAGAGATGTATGGATAACCTGCAAATGCATTTGCAATGATAGTCAACGAAATCACAAAGGTGAGTTTTGTTGATGTTGACTGCCGGCTAATCGATGCTAACATGCTATGCTAATCGATGCTAACATGCTATTTACCGGCGGTGCTAAAGCAGACATGGTACAGAGATGTATGGATAACCTGTAGATGCATTTGCAACTATATTATGTTTCCTTCCACTCACATTTAATGCGAAAAAACCACTTACCAATCGACAGATTTAAGTTGCTCCAGTGTCAAAAGATGCGAAAGTCCTGATTGTTTGGTCCACACATTTTACCGGTGATGCTAACGCAGCTATTCGGCCATGCTATGGCTATGAATAGCGTCAATAGCTATTCGCTCAATAGCTTCAGTTTCTTCTTCAATACTTTCATACTCCAACCATCTGTTTCAATACATGCGTAATCTGTTGAATCGCTTAAGTCGCTGAAATCCGAGTTTGAATCCAAGATAATGTCACTATATATTGCTGTGGTATCCCCATTGTTTGTTTACATTGGCAGCACTGTGTGACGTCACAGGGAAATGGCCAGTGTCTTTGCAGAGAGCGAAAATAAGGCACTTTAAAGCTTTATTTACGGATATTCCGAGACCAGTAAAATTTTGAAAAAAAATACAACAAGCCACTTGGAACTGATTTTTATTGTTTTTAACTCTTTTGAAATTGTGATAATGTTCCCCTTTAAAGCTACTCAGTCAACACTCAATATAGTCTTCACCATTTGTTTACTTTTTAACAAAGTTGCGTTTAGTCTTTGTTTTATTAAGTCCCTGTTCAATACTTATAAATGAACATTTCTGGAAGTTAAACCATTGACTATCATGTGAATACATTTTCAAAAAACTAAATTCCAGACTTGAATTTTTTGTCATCATGCTGTACACATCTTTCACCCAACCACTCACAAACTGGTTGTAAGCCTCGAGTGATTCGAAAGCCTTTAACTCTTCCATAGTATAAGCACTCTTGGAACAAACCAGATAATTTAGAATGTCTATGTGTGGTCAGCAGTCATTTTAGTTTTACAAACTTCGTACGGATCGATACCGATGCTTTCTGTCTTGCTGTCGTATCTTTGTCTCGTTTGTTTATCCAAACCATCTCTGTACCGCTTCTTTGATGGTCTACTGGCCATTTGCGTTGGTTTTGTAAGATTACTGATTCCGGTTTTGTGCAGTGGAATGAAGCGAAGTGAGCAAACAATGAAAGCTTGCCTCTAAAAATGGCAGCGCGCAAAGCATCATAGGATGGGGTAATCGACTGTGAGAACTATGTATTGTACGTATGCACTGCATTAGAGGGTGGTAGTAACTGACTCCTCGATGTGCACATCCTGGTGGTGTGTTCAAGAATTACAACAACAAAACAGTCATTTTACCAAGTGATCTACATCCTTCCCTTTTAGTTAAGCGTCCTTACAAAACACAAAAGAAGATAAGTGAAATGAATATCCACATGTAACTGAGATCAAATCTCTTAACTGTGTAGGGTGAATACAAACAATTCACCATCTGTATGGAATATCGAAACAAATCATAGAACAGCTAGAAAAATACTATCTCAAAATAAATCACAGGTGCATTTTTCTTTTCTTACTGCACATACTTTGGATTGGGTCTGCAAACTCGACCTGCACGTGTTGTGTAAGCTGTGTCAGTCTGCGTCGTGAACCTGGGTCAAATTGGTGATGTACTTTCCGTTTGCCTAATCACTGTCTTTTCTCTCAGTGGTGTGGGAGGGACCAAGTCCACCATGGTATGTCTACCATCCTGAGAGTCTGCTTCGTCATTTTGGAACGGTGTTGGTGGTTGTTCTTGAACCGGGACGATGTGGCGACGATTCCTCCTGTATCTTCTCCCATCGGACTGGATGATGTAGGAACGTGGCTCTTTGCACGACTTTTCCACTATTCCAAGTCGGTCATGTCCAGCAGGAGTCTGCATACGGATCACTTGCCCTTCTGCCAAGGGAGTCAGTGGGCGACTTGATTTGTCGTAGTGACATTTCACCGTAGTTCTCTTGTCGACTAGTCGAGCGTGTACTTGTGTTGAGTCTTTTTCTGTTGGCTGTAGTAGTCTGGTACACACTGGGATAGCTGCACGCGTTTGTCTTGATATTAAACGTTCGGCAGGGGAACCAAGGTCTGCATCTCGGGGAATGTTTCTGAGGTTAAGGAGGTTTAGGAAGACATCAGTTTTGTCCCGGTGGGATTTCTCCATCAGTTGCTTGTCACTCCTGACAGCTCTTTCCGCAAGTCCATTCGACTGGGGAAACTCTGGGCTACTGGTGGTGTGGATGAAGTCCCGCTCCTCAGCAAATTTCCTGAATTGCTCACACTTGTACTTTCTTGCATTGTCAGATAGCAGTGTGTGTGGTGTACCGTGCACTGAAAAATGTCTTTTCATTTTGGAAATTACAGCTGTCGCTGTGATGTTTTGTAGAAGGTCAATTTCAAACCATCCAGAATAGGAATCCACCGTCACCTGGTAGTTTTTTCCACGCCATTCAAAAAGGTCTGTAGCAACTGTGGACCACGGAAGGTCTGGAACTGGATGGAGATGAAGTGGTTCTTTCTGCTGATGTGGTTTTGTGCTGTTGCACACTGTGCAAAAAAGTAGTTCTTTAGTGATGTCTCGTGACATTGATGGCCAAAAGATGATACCTCTTGCTCTGCGTTTGGTCGCTTCAATGCCTGGGTGAACCTTTGTGTACAATCTTAATGTACTCTTTTGTAGTGACGTTGGAATGACTGCTTTCTGCCCTTTCATGACAATTCCATTTTCCACAGTGAGTTCATCTCTGTAGGGGAAGAACACTTCAATGGCAGGCTGCAGCTGAGTCTTTCTGGCAGGCCATCCACGCTGGATAACTGTACTGAGTCTGCATTACTTCAACCTCCTCCATGTGCTTCTTGAGCTCTTCCAGGCGGGCTGTAGAAATGTAGCTCACAGACATGATGTCGAAAGAACTACTGTCAGATGGGCTCTCACTGTCTGTTGCATTAGGGGCTCTTGAAAGAGTGTCAGCCAAGTACATGTGCTTTCCTTTTTTGTAGATTAGGCTTATGTCATAGCTTTGCAAGCGTAGCAGCATCCGCTGAAGACGGGCCGGGGCATTGTGAATTGGTTTCTTCAAGATAGTCCCCAACGGTTGGTGGTCAGTTTCTACTATGGTGGCCTTGCCATACACATAGTCTCTGAACTTGGTGCATGCAAACACAACAGCTAGAAGCTCCTTCTCAATTTGAGCGTATCGAGTTTCTGTTTCTGTAAGGGCGCGGGATGCAAAGGCTACTGGCCTTCCATTTTACATGAGGCAGCTCCTAGTCCAAAGCATGACGCCTCACAGGTCAGCCTGACTGGCTCTTTGACATCTTAGTAGGCCAATACTGGTGGAAAGGAGAGACATGCTTTCAGGCGGTCGAAAGCATCTTGGTGTTGCTGGAACCAGCACCATGCGGTCTCTTTGTGAGTCAGCTTCCTCAGTGGCGTTGCGATGTCACTGAGGTTTGGAATGTGCTTGCCAAGATAGTTAACCATTCCCAGGAAACGTAGAAGTGAAGTGACATCTGTGGGGACTGGCATGTCTGTGATAGCAGCAGTTTTGGAGGGGTCAACTTTCAAACCTTTACTTGTGAAGATATGACCAACGTAGCATACTTGGTCAAGTCGAAATTTGCATTTCTGCGGGTTGAGTTTGAGGTTTATTTCCTTCACACGTTCTAGCACCTTTTTTAGGTTGGCGTCATGCTCCGCCACATCACGGCCTCCGATGATGATGTCATCGACAATGACTGAGCATGGATATCCAGCAAAAAACTGATCCATTGTGCGCTGGAATACTTCGCTTGCTGAGTTAATGCGAAGGAATCTGTAACGTCCAAAAGGAGTACTGAATGTTGTCTTCATTGAGGACTTCTTGTCCAGGCGCATCTGCCAGAATGAATTTTTTGCATCTAGCACTGAAAACATTTGTGCTGCTACCTCCTCCACACTTCTCATGGGGTGGTGGGGCCGTTTTAGTGCTTCATTTAAAGGCCTACTGAAAGCCACTACTAGCCACCACGCAGTCTGATAGTTTATATATCAATGATGAAATATTAACATTGCAACACATGCCAATACGGCCTTTTTAGTTTACTAAATTGCAATTTAAAATTTCCCGGGAGTTTCGTCTTCGAAACGTTGTGTAATGATGACGTGTACGCAAGACGTCACAGGTTTTTAGGAAGTATGAGCGCTGCACACACACACAGCTAAAAGTCGTCTGCTTTAACGGCATAATTATACAGTTTTTTTGGACATCTGTGTTGCTGAATCTTTTGCAATTTGTTCAATTAATATTGGAGAAGTCACAGTAGAAAGATGGAGTTGGGAAGCTTTAGCTTTTAGCCACACAAACACACAGTGATTCCTTGTTTAAAAATCCTGGAGCTGAAACTTTCCTATGGATCAGAGTGCGGTCAAGAGAACATGGATCCCGACCACACGTCAACCAGCAGGTTTCAGTGAGAAAATTGTGGTTAAAAAGTCAGTTCTTACCGGAGAAAAGCTGAGCTTGTGCCATCCATAGCTGCCGTCAACTCCCCTGAGACACTGCGCGTCAAGACAGTCGTGGAGACACCCTTCCGACTATCAGGTACTATTTAACTCACTAAAACACTAGCAACACAATAGAAAGATAAGGGATTTCCTAGAATTAACCTAGTAAATATGTCAAAAAACTTCGGAATCCGTCCCAATGCAATCACGTTTTTTTTATAAAACTTTTTTAAAATAATTTTTTTCTAGTCCGTCGCTATCAATATCCCCAAACACGAATCTTTTATCCTCGCTCAAATTAATGGGGAAATTGTTGTTTTCTCGGTCCGGATAGCACTTTTTGTTGGAGGCTCCCATTAAAAACAATGTGAATATGTGAGGAGCCATCAAACATGTGACGTCATCGTCTGCGACTTCTGGCATTTCTCTTAGCACCGAAAGTTGCGAAATTTATCGTGGATGATCACTACTAAATCCTTTCAGCAAATATATGGCAATGTAGCGAAATGATCAAGTATGACACATAGATTGGACCTGCTATCCCCGTTTAAATAAGAAAATCTCATTTCAGTAGGCCTTTAAATCTTTGGGGTTGATGCACAATCTGATTTCTGATTTGACTTTTGTGTGCCCAGCGACCATGGATGACACCCAAGCTGTTGGTTCGGTGACTGAAGTAATAACGTCTATGCTTTCCATGGATTTAAGTTCAGCTTTCACACAGTCTTGCATCGCTACTGGGATGCGGTGGGCCGGCCTACCAACTGGCGGCACATTGGGGTCCACTGTCATTGTGTAAACAACTGGTAGTTCTCCGAGCTCTTCACTGAAAATATCTTGGTATTGTGTGAGGATCCGTGCGCTGAACTCTCCAGTGTTCTCTGTGGTGACATGGTGCACATCGGGACTCAACTCGACTAGCCCCGTACGCAGGCATGCACGGAAGCCCAACAGTGATGTCACATTCTATCCACTGTGAAAAATGGCAGTAAGTGGCGCTGTCCCTTTAAAAAGCATGTCAGCGTAGCTTCACCTTGTGTCTCGATTTTGGCTCCTCCGTAAGCCACCAAATTTGTGCTTCTGTGTTGTTTGGCGAGTTTCACGCCGCTGTTTACTCTATTGAAAGTCTTCAGTGACATTACATTGCATTTAGCACCTGTATCCACTTTCATTTCGGTTGGCATGTCGTTTATGCACACTGTGACAAATCCTTCATCTTGGTCTCTTTGTTGTGGATTTACAGAGTCAATGCAATTTTCTATTTCCAAGCCATCCACGTAGAATGTGTCATTTTCACTTTGGCTGTGTTGATCCACTGTCACATCATGCACAGACTGTCCATAGCACTTGTTTGTGGTAAACTTGGACTGACTCTGTGGCTTTGACTTGCAGCATTTTTTGTACAGATTTTGTTTCTTGCAGCTGTTTTCATGTTGTAATTCTCGAACACACCACCAGGGTGTGCACATCGAGGAGTCAGTTACTACCACCCTCTCATGCAGTGCGTATGTACAATTACTGTCCTGCTGAAGTCTTAATTAAAGCCAACTTATTCATGCAGCTCGGCACAGTTCTTCCTACGGGTAACCACAAACAACAACAAAACAGTCATTTCACCAAATGATCTACACTGTCCATTTTAAATTTTCAAAACAAAGACATACAACTTATTTTCGTAAAAATATTCAAATATTTAACAATGTATTGAAACAACAGTAGCATAAGGAAAGAAAAAAAGAAACAAAATAAATATTACACTTATGATATTATTTTTGTTTTTGATGATCATTTGTTTTCATAATGTATTTTAGAATGTAGGAGGTTTTCATGTCCTCTTTAAATTTCAATTGGCATTACATATATTATATTTATACATCTATATCTGGCAGCACGGTGGAAGAGGGGTTAGTGCGTCTGTGTCACAATACGAAAGTCCTGAGTAGTCAGGGTTCAATCCCGGGCTCGGGATTTTTCTGTGTGGAGTTTGCATGTCCTCCCCGTGAATGTGTGGGTTCCCTCCAGGTACTCCGGCTTCCTCCCACTTCAGAAGACATGCACCTGGGGATAGGCCCCTCCCACCTCCAAAGACATGCACCTGGGGATAGGCCCCTCCCACCTCCAAAGACATGCACCTGGCGACAGGTTGATTGGCAACACTAAATTGGCCCTAGTGTGTGTGTGAGTGTGAGTGTGAATGTTGTCTGTCTATCTGTGTTGGTCCTGCGATAAGGTGGGGACTTGTCCAGGGTGTACGCCGCCTTCCACCCAATTGTAGCTGAGATAGGCACCAGCCCCCCCCCGCGACCCCAAAAGGGAATAAGCGGTAGAAAATGGAAAGAGAGATAGATCTATCTATCTATCTATCAATCGATAGATGGATATGATATATATAATGCCACCCTCGGGCAGGCGCCATAGGGCGCTAAAAGCTGGTACAAATTCACTAAAAATCAGCTTTTACCCAAGAGCCATAGTAGCACAATATGTCCTTCATGTCCTCATGTGTCATGTTTTTAATTTCTTTCAATTTTTTCGGACTGTAATAAGCAATAATGTTATATGCATGTGTGTATATATATTCATATGCATGCATGTATGCATCTGTGTGGATATATATACATATATAGATACATCTCTTATTTCTATCTACCTTTTTTTTGTACTATTTATATTACCATATTGTACATGCACCTTAGGGGATCTGCTCCAATTTCGTTGTTCTTTGAACCTGTTCACTGCAATAATGACAATAAAACTCTGTTCTATTCTATTCTATTCAAAGGAAATTTGAAAAGAACATGAAAACCTCCCACATTCTAAATTACATTATAAAAACGATTAACATCAAAAACGAAAATAATATCATTAATGTAATATTAATTTTGTTTATTTTTTGTCATTCCTTATGCTACTGTTGTTTGAATATATTTTTAAATATTGACATTTTTTTATGGAAATAAGTTTTATGTCTTTACTATGAAAATTTGAAATGGACAATTTTACTTTTATTTTCATAATAAGTAAATAGTATATAATAAAATATTTTTACCGGTGGCGGAAAGCTGGTTTTACTTATTTCTCTCGCGAGATTTGGAAAATAGCTGCTTACTTATTTCTCTCGCGAGATCTGACAACACTGCGCGCGAACCAAACACGGCGAGGATAAAGCAAGATGGCGTCTGACGGTGAAGACGTTATTGCAGTCGTCACAGTTCAGTGTTCTTAATCTGTGCCTCCATGTACACATATATGTCCTTTATTACACTCTAGTAAATAGAGTAAACATCGTTAATAACTGTTTGCATCCGGTTATATTAGTCTGAGCGCACTTTGATGCTTCTCGAGCTAGCTTAGCCTGCTAGTTAGCTTAGCTTGTTAGCTGCTAACAAAGAGAGGCGGAAGTGATCAAAACACATCACTAAGTAGAGATCAAATGTGAGTGTAAAGTGTTGTGATTGTGTGAAAATGTGCCAAAGAACCACAGCAGAGTACAAAGAGGAGGAACTTTGTCCAACAAAAGAGGAGAAGGAGCGACAACATGAAAAACATCAAGTTGTGTTACACAGAACAGGTTTGTTTACTTCTTACTCTCACATCTTTAATAACTTTATATTTCATTATTAACACTGTTCCTAAATAGATTGTCTGTAGGAAGATTAATTGTTATGTGAGGATGATGCACTAATTGTTTTATCCATCCGTCCATCCATTTTCTACCGCTTATTCCCTTTTGGGGTCGCGGGGGGCGCAGGCGCCTATCTCAGCTACAATCGGGCGGAAGGCGGGGTACACCCTGGACAAGTCGCAACCTCATCGCAGGGCCAACACAGATAGACAAACAACATTAACACTCACATTCACACACTAGGGCCAATTTAGTGTTACCAATCAACCTATCCCCAGGTGCATGTTTTTGGAAGTGGGAGGAAGCCGGAGTACCCGGAGGGAACCCACGCATTCACGGGGAGAACATGCAAACTCCACACAGAAAGATCCCAAGCCTGGATTTGAACCCAGGACTGCAGGAACTTGGTATTGTGAGGCAGACGCACTAACCCCTCTGCCACCGTGAATTGTTTTATGTTCTTCATAAAAACGAGACAGTGTCAGACACACAATATTTATGAGAGTTTGATGTTTGTAACAATGTGTATCAACAAGTTTACACAAAACTCACACAGTCACCGGGGGAATATTCCAGAGAGCAGGTTAAGTGCAAAGTCCTGAGTATGTAAAGCTCGAGAGTTTTACCTCCAAAAATAAGAGAGGTAAGACAAAGTCAGAGTCAGTTACCATGGTGACTGATGCTGTAAACCTAGCCTGATAGCTGGCAGGTTTGACAAGTTATATATGTGTGTCAAAGCATACTGACCTGTTATTTCCTTCATGTCGGTGCACCCTCCCTGAGATCGGTAGGTTGTGAGTTCAAACCCCAACCCAGTCATACCAAATACTATAAAAATGGGACCCATTACTTCTCTGCCTTGCACTCAGCATCAAGGGTTGTAATTGGGGTTTAATCACCATAAAAGTTATTCCCGGGCATGGCCACCGCTGCTGCTCACTGCTCCCCTCACCTCCCAGGGTGTGATCAAGGGTGATGGGCTAAATGCAGGGAATAATCTCCCCACACCTAGTGTGTGTCTGACAATCATTGGTACTTTGACTTTTTAACGTGGCTGTGATTGGCAAAAAAACAAAGCCTGCTCTAAAGATAACATTTTGATCTCATACCATCTCAAACCAATTGACTGTTCATTATTAAGTGAAATGTTTTATAGTCGCTTAAATTTGTCTTTAACCAAGCAACACTGTTTTATTCAGTTACTCAACTAATCGGAAACATTTCCAGTGGAACACTTGATTAATAAAATTTTCAATAGCCACAGCCCTATATTTCATGTACAATTTAATATTCAGCATGTAGGAGTTAAAATGTGTTTTGTTTGTGTCCTGTAGACATCCATCAGCTGATTGGACACCAAGAAGAATGTCTCCCTCATCTGCAGGGGGACAGTTTCACTGTAAAGTATCCACAGCCCTCACATTTTAAAGGGGACAAAGATGAGCCACAGCCCTCTTATTTCAAAGAGGAAGAGGAAGGAGAGTGTCCTGTAGGGCAGGAGGAGGCTGATGTCAGCAAGTTTCCACTGACTGTTGTCTCTGTGAAGACTGAAGAGCATGAAGACAAACCACCTGAGTCCTCACAGCTTCATCACAGTCCAAGTAAGCACAACATCCACATATCATCTAATACAATGTTTGTGACACATGTTCATCCGGGGGCCACATTTATCACTAAAGATGAAGATATGTTTGCTTTTTAACACCACCATTTAAATATGAATGCTCATCAATCATCAACAGTGTAATTGCTGGGGTGTAACCATGTGACCTAGGGGCCGTCCTCCTTACCTCACGTGGTCAAATGAAGGCAAACATTCAATATGGCTACTGTTTATTTACCTTTAGCAGCACATATGTCAGCATATTTCAAAGGTTTAGTGGTGAAGATAAGAGATGTACACCAAGTACCATTTTTTTAGTACTGGTTCCTAATTATTCCTAATTATGTTGTCCATGAGGACCGTGAAGATTCTGGACTAACGGCACAACTATTTGTATTTTTAATTCCAGCTGACTGACGTAACTATGATACATTTTCACACTGAGTTCAGCTGCCGCTGCTACACATTACAATCAGCTTTGAATGATGACAAATAAGGAAGCAACCAAAGTTTGATGTGTGTGTTATTGAGAAGAAGATGACATAACTGCATTTCACCTTGCACTGCACACATAGTTGACTGCTTTAAATTTTCCTGAAGGAACTCTCCTGAAGGAATCAATGAAGTACTATCTATCTATCTATTTAAGACTTCAAATAAACAGCTGCTGATAAAAGACTTCCCTGCTTTAAAATGTTACAGAACATCATGTTGGAGGTGTTCAAACTCTTGTGCTAATAGAAATGCTATTTAAAATGCCTTTTTTCCAGGTTTTTATTTCCACAAATGACATGTAGTACCGACAAGAGTACTGATAAATACTGGTGTCGATAAGGAATATTTATTAGGGTATCATATCAATAAATCTATAAATTTACATCCCTACTGAAGATACAAGCCAGATATCTTAAAAAAATAAAATCATTTTTTATTTGGATTTAGTTACTACTCCGGTGTCCAGCAATGTCTCAACACCTTTGAGAGATGAATTAATGTAGTTTATTTTTACTAATTAGCTATGTTTTGTTGATGTTAAACATCAGAATCAGACACATTTTATTAACCCCCGAGGGGAAATTAAAATGTTCAGCAGAATCCCATTCAAGGTCAGACAAACATTCTAGGGAGACAGAACAGGATCGCTGACGGGTCTGCCAACTTGCGGCGCCCCTTGCAAAAAAGGTGAGATACATACAGGTAAACAAGTGGGGGCAATGAGAGAGAAAAAAAAAATCGGTCTAAGCCTGGGCCCCTGGAGAGGGGGTCCAGACTGAGGCCAAGGGAAGAAAACAACTTATTGCCATAGCACACATTCCTCTTTCATGTGTGGAAGAGGGAAACTTCAAAGAAGACAAAGGACATTAAAAAAGCAGAGCTGATGCAACCAGCCACTTCTACATACATACATGAATAAAAAGTAAAAGAAACATATACACTGTGGTGGCTTTTGCGGTGTCCCACGCCATCGTCTGCTGGGGTGAAGGGAGTTTGGCCAGAGACGGGAGCAGACCCAACAAAGCAACCAAGAGAGCCGACTCCACTCTCGGCCGCCAAACCAAGTCTCGGCCAGTGTCCAGTCCGCATGGATGAGTGAGGATACGTCCAAAGAGACCGAGGTGTCCGATACCTGCTCATTCAGCCAAGACACTGTGAAGCTTTTCCGTCCCGGCGCTCAGTGCTAGCTCCGCAGTCCTGTCTCTTCATCTGCATCTCCTCCAGTCTCTCCAAACGGACTCTGGTGTGGCAGAAAACCAGCAGCTGGTCTCCATGGCCAAAAGGCTCTCGGGAGGCAGATCCAGAAGTTCACAAAAAAGCACCGCAGAAGTCACGAAAGTGCCACCCCTTGTCACACAGTCCCAAAAGGTCCGGACCAAAAGGCAAAAAAATATATATATATATTTATATATATATGTATATATATAAACATGAAAAGAAGAGGGAAACACAAAAGGATGACACAAGAGCACAGAGTTCCTGCCAACAGCAGCCACTACAGGGTCACCATCTTGGGGGAAAAAAATAAAAAAAATTGCAGCATACCAGCTACAACAACACACAAATCATAAAAGTTTCCTAAAGGAAAATGTTCATATTTAAATAAGTAGAGTAAATAAATCATAAACAGGATTTTACAGTTTAAATGCAAATGTTGATGCTCCTCTTAGACACTGTTCTTTGTTCTCTTTCGGGTGTACAAGCAGCTGTCTTGTTTGTATGTAAGTGTTTTACTGCTGTGTTTATTTTTTTCATGAGTTTTTGTATTGCTTCGCTGATGTACCGTATGGTTTCGACATCTTGAATGTCAACATGGGGACTGATGAGATCCTCAGAGACAGAACAGCGGCAAACAGCTTCCCGCCAAGAAAAAGAAGAGGTCCAAGAAAAAAGTGTCGGCCGCCAAGTCCGCCGCCAAGGGCAAGAAGAGCGACGCCCAAGCAGGACGCTCCTCGTCCAGCCCCAAGAAGTCCAGAGCGGGGAGCAAGTCCAAGGCCATCGTCATGGACTCCAGCACAGACGACGAGAAGCATGACGAGGAAGAGAAGGTGACGGCGAGGGACAAGTCGTTGGAAAAAGAGTTGAAAACTTACCTGCACGACGAAGTGTGCACTTGGATCTTCAATCCGCCAAACTCTTCCCACATTGGAGGAATGTGGGAAAGACTAATTGGCATCACGCGCCGTATCCTGGATGCATTGCTCCTTAAGGAGGGAGGCTCTCACCTTTCTCATGAGGTGCTCACCACTCTCATGGCTGAGGTCATGGCAATTATAAACGCAAGACCTCTCATTCCAGTTTCAACTGACCCAGAGATGCCAGCAATACTAACACCTTTACATTATACCAAGCGGGGAGTGTTATGCCCGTTTGATTGTGGACTATTACTGACACCTTGTGGCGATGGGAAATGCTCCGCGTCATTAGTTTGGGGACTTCCGGTTTACTTTGGGCACTTCCGGTTTACGATGTTTGTCTAGTTCATAAACAATAAGAAGTAGTCGAGTTGTGTTAACTCTTACAAGCCTTGGAAAAGATAAGTCTGTAAGTAAACTGTTTAACTTGTTTATGTAACTCAATACTAAGGTGGAAAGTTGCTAAGTTTGATAGTAAGATGTGTATTGAAAAACGATTTTTGGGCACTAATTTAATGAATGTTTGAGGATTTAAAATGGCTGCTGGTCGCATATGTCCACCATCGAAATAGTTTCAACACTCAGCAGTATTTGTTTGGCGATAATGCTGTATATTTGTGTGAAGCTAATGTTTAGATATTGTGTATAACATTTCAGTATGTTAATTGAATCATATAGCTTATACATTGTCATTATGTGTATTTCAGTTTTACAATAATAAAAAATAAAAGTTGATAAATAAAAAGAAAAGTTCTTCTTCAATTTCGTTTTCGCTATCTGCCTCCATACTCCAACCATCCCTTTCAATACATGCGTAATCTGTTGAATCGCTTAAGCCGCTGAAATCCGAGGCTGAATCCGAGCTAATGTCGCTATATCTTGCTGTGGTAACCGCCATGTTGTTTGTATTGGCATCGCTATGTGACGTCACAGGAAAATGAACAGTGGCTTCGCACATAGCCAAAATCAAGCACTTTAAAGGTTTTTTTAGGGATATTCCAGGACGGGTAAAATTTTGAAAAAAACTTCGAAAAATAAAATAAGCCACTGGGAACTGTTTTTTATTGGTTTTAACCCTTCTGAAATTGTGATAATGTTCCCCTTTAAGAAAGTCAGTGATTTCACTATAAAAGTGGGTGACATTGTTATCACCAGGAAAGATGAGATCACCTACCTAGGTTCCATTGTACAGGCAAATCTTTCCTGTGATAAAATGGCAACCAAGGTAATCAAAAAGGTCAACCAAAGAACGAGATTCCTCTACAGAATGTCCTCTCTGGTCAACAAAAGCACCTTGAAGATTCTAGCGGGAACTCTCATTCAACCCTTTTTCGATTATGCTTGCACCTCCTGGTACTCCAGCACCTCCAAAACCCTCAAATCTAGACTCCAAACATCCCAGAATAAGCTAGTCCGGTTACTTTTAGACCTCCACCCCAGATCACACCTCACGCCAACCCACTTCTCCAAAGTGGGCTCGCTCAGGGTGGAGGACAGAGTAAAACAACTTGCACTGAGCCTAGTCTATAAAATCCGCTACACCTCCTTGATACCGAAGTACAAGTCCAACTACTTCCTTAACGTAAATGACCGCCATAACCACAACACCAGGGGGAGCTCCACAAACCACGTTAAACCCAGATTCCGATCTAACAAAGGTCTTAACTCGTTCTCTTTCTATGCCACATCAGTGTGGAATGCACTCCCAACAGGTGTAAAAGTAAGTGCATCTCTATATTCCTTCAAAACCGCTCTAACACAACACCTCCAGGCAACTTCAACCCTTTACTAATACTCTCCTCCATTTACATCCCATCTTCCCGGATTATAAATAACCTAATGTAAATAATCAAATGTTCTTCTAATGTATATACTTGTTCTTATGCTATCTGAACTCACTATGTTCTCTGCTGGCTGTACATATCCTACTGTAAGACCTACACTGTTTCAATGTCCATTTCTCTGTTGATGCAATTGTTGATGACTGAAGTACTGATATCAACCATAGCTCCTCATCCCACCCCCGGATTGTAAATAATGTAAATAATTCAATGTATATACTATGATGATTAACCTGTGTGATGACTGTATTATGCTGATAGTATAAATTTGTACCATGAATTGATTAACGTGGACCCTGACTAAACAAGTTGAAAAACTTAATGGTGATTTTACCATTTAGTGGTCAATTGTACGGAATATGTACTGAACTGTGCAATCTACTAATACAAGTATAAATCAATCAAGCAATCAAATTCAGAAAATAAAGACTTATACTGTGATTGAAAACAAATGTATTTAAGGAGTGTAAGATTGTCATTTATGTCCCCTGTGGACAACTGAGGAAGTGCCTGCTCTAAAAAAAATTCTTAATCCCCACTATGTTCTGCGGACGTAAGAGGGCTGACGTCACCAGATCAGATTTCTTCTATTGACTCCGGGGGAGTCAATAGAAGAAAAACAAAAAGGATTACCAGGCGTGTATGGTGAGTCCTGGACGAGTTGAAAGTGGCTGTGTCTGTGAAGGGGTGATGGTGGAGTTAGCTAGGCGATGCCCTTCGCCGCGGCTTCCGCCTCTGCCGACGCGTGCGAGGGGGTGAGACGGGGTGTTGCTGGACCCAGTGGAGTCAAGCGGGACTTGGAGACCTCCAAGCCCCAAGATCATCTCGACATCCGGCGCGCCGCGGAATGTCCCAGCCTGCATTGCTTAGGCTAACCTCCACGTTATCCTGTCGAATTCTTCGACTTCCGCTGCGAGAGAAGCTTCATTAACTCGGACTTTACTGTGACATCTTGCTGGCATCGTGGTGAAAAGTTGTTCTCTCGTGGGTGCAGTGGAGGATGGAACACAGCGTGAGGATAAGGATAATGATTTGTTATACACTACAAAAACAATTTTTGAACAAAAAACACTTGCATTAGGCACTAAAGACAAAACAAACAGAACTAACGTGGAAGATAAAAGGAACAAAAAGCGCTAGTATATAAACTACGGACAAGCAAACAAACAAAATAGCATGGAAACTAATCGTATAACAAAAAGTCTTTTACCACAATCGGGAAATGCGACATCATCTGTTTTGTGTAGCAAACTAAAGTCCGAGAACAAAAGGCAAACAAAGACAGGCATATATAGGGGCAGAAATAATCAACAGTCCGGGGTCTTGTTGTCGTATTTTACGCTTCATAATGCGTCACACATTTTCGATGGGAGACATGTCTGGACTGCAGCCGGGCCAGGAAAGTACCCGCACTCTTTTACTACGAAGCCACGCTGTTGTAACACATGGCTTGGCATTGTTTTGCTGAAATAAGCAGAGGCGTCCATGATAATGTTGCTTGGATGACAACATATGTTGCTCCAAAACCTGAATGGACCATTCAGCATTAATGGTGCCTTCACAGATGTGTAAGTTACCCATTCCTTGGACACTAATTCACCCCCATACCATCACACATGCTAGCTTTTGAACTGTGCGCCTAGAACAATCCGGATGATTATTTTCCTCTTTGTTCCGGAGGACACCACGTCCACAGTTTCCAAATATAATGTAAAATGTGGACTCGTCAGACCACAGAACACTTTTCCACTTTGCATCAGTCCAACTTAGATGAGCTCGGGCCCAGCCAAGCCGGCGGCGTTCCTGTGTGTTGTTGATAAATGGTTTTCGCTTTGCATAGTAGAGTTTTAACTTGCACATACAGATGTAGCGACCAACTGTAGTTACTGACAGTGGTTTTATGAAGTGTTCCTGAGCCCGTGTGGTGATATCCTTTACACACTGACGTCAGTTTTTGATGCAGTACCACCTGAGGGATCAAAGGTCCGTAATATCATCGCTTACGTGCAGTGATTTCTCCAGATTCTCTGAACCTTTTGACGATTTTACGGACCGTAGATGGTAAAATCCCTAAATTCCTATCAATAGCTCGTTGAGAAATGTTGTTCTGAAACTGTTCAACAATTTCCTTACAAATTGGTGACCCTCGCCCCATCCTTGTTTGTGAATTACTTAGCATGTCATGGAAGGTGCTTTTATACCCAATCATGGCACCCACCTGTTCCCAATTAGCCTGCACACCTGTGGGATGTTCCAAATAAGTGTTTGATGAGCATTCCTCAACTTTATCAGTATCCATTACCACCTTTCCCAACTTCTTTGTTACGTGTTGCTGGCATCAAATTCCAAAGTTAATGATTATTTTGCAAAAAAAAAAATGTTTATGAGTTTGAACATCAAATATGTTGTCTTTGTAGCATATTCAACTGAATATGGGTTGAAAATAATTTGCAAATCATTGTATTCCGTTTATATTTACATCTAACACAATTTCCCAACTCATATGGAGACAGGGTTTGTAGAATTAGCTTTCATCATCTTAGAGGTGAGAAAACAGTTCAGTATGTCAATATAGCAGCATAAGCTAGTTACTTCTGTGATCAACGCGCCGCTAAAAGTAGGTCCTTAATATTAGCGCTTATCAGTATCATTAATACTTGGTTAATATTCAGGTCACAAAATGTAAAATGAGTATTGTTGGCAGTTTTTGGATGTTTTTTGGGAGGACTTTGTGGGTCTAACAGAGGAGCTCCCATTGACTCCAATGTTAGCTGATTTTTTGCTCATGATTATTTAATAATTAAAATTCATAACAGTTTAAAAAAATGTCTTACATAAGGATTGTGAATGATAGGCAACATTTTAAAAAAGTGCAGTTTCCTTTGAATTTGTCAGATAAGTAAACAGTCCTTCAAATTAAATATGTAAAACAATTGAGGTTGTTTATAGATATTATCCACTATGAAGTTACAGTCAAACGAAGCACACAAGGGAAAGTAAATAAATAAATGAATAAATGGGTTGTACTTGTATAGCGCTTTTCTACCTTCAAGGTACTCAAAGCGCTTTGACACTACTTCCACATTTACCCATTCACACACACATTCACACACTGATGGAGGGAGCTGCCATGCAAGGCGCCAACCAGCAACCATCAGGAGCAAGGGTGAAGTGTCTTGCTCAGGACACAACGGACGTGACGAGGTTGGTTCTAGGTGGGATTTGAACCAGTGACCCTCGGGTTGCGCACGGCCACTCTCCCACTGCGTCACGCCGTCCCTAAAAGTACATTCATATACACATGAAGTACACACATGTGTAAGAATCATGTTAACCACCAAAATATTGTCTCGTTCTCCTAAATCCAATATCGAGTATCCTTTGGTGAGCTGACCGTATCGTCACACCCTTAGTTAAAAACACACCATCCCCATGACATGACACTTTCACGAGATGTAGAACAGTAGTCCCACATTTTAGACATACACACACATCTGAAGAATATTAAAATTAAATATATTTGGTGGGCCAAACAAAATGACTCGACGAACCAATGTTTGGTATGGGCGATATGACCTCAAATCTATATCCTAACAACAATATGTCACAATATATAATTTGATATATGATTGAGAATAGAATAATTTCAAAATAGGTACACAAGCTCCTAATTTGGCAGCTGACATATGCAGTAACATATTGTTCGTTTCTAATAGTATTATTTTGTCAAAACAGTTATTAATAATGTACTTGTTTATTTACTGTTAATATCTGGTTACTTTTTTTGAGAAAATAATACTGGAAAATGTAATATTTTACAGCAACTAAATTAGGAGCCTGTGTAGCCTGTTTTAAAATGGTTCTATCAGTAATTCTAAATGAAATACTGTATCGCAAAATCAATTTTAAACCATATCGGTCATCCATAGTAAAAACTCCTGTCGTCCTGGTTTTTGTTTCTTTTCCTGTGAATAATGTTGTAAAGAGCAGCGTGTTTGTGCGTCACTGACATTTCAAGACAGTTCATACGATAACTTGTTTTTCCTAAGTGCATGTAAAAGTACTGAATGCATTGTGTGACTGAGCAGAGATGCTGTGTTTGTCTTGCAGATGTCTGTGAAGAACATCTTCACCCTGAGCAACAGAAGTGGAGCTTCAGGATGCGGACAGAGGAGCCACAGCACTCCCACATTAAGAAGGAAGAGGAATACCCACTGATACTCCATTTTAAAAAGGAAGAGGAGGACCCACTGACACCCCATTTTAAAAAGGAAGTGGTGGATCCACTGAGCCCTCACATTAAGGAGGAAGAGGAGGAAGAGGGCATCAGTCAGCCTAAATGGTTGGAGGAGTTCCCAGTGACTGGTGTCCCTGTGAAGAGTGAAGATGATGAGGTGAAAGGTGAAAGTGAGGAGAGGGGAGGGGGGGAGCCTCCAAGCAGCAGCTCAACACAACACATGACAACAGAAGCTGATGGAGACCACTGTGGAGGATCACAAGCAGACAAGCTCTTAGCTCCACTATCAGATAGTGAGGACACAACGTCACACTCTCCTGACACTGATGATGAAGACTCTAAAGATGATAAGACATGTCACACTGACAACACTCACTTCACATGTTCTCTCTGTCACAAAACTTTTAAATACCGTCGTAGTCTGAAAAGACACATGAGAACACACACTGGAGAAAAAACTTTTTCTTGCTCAGAATGTGGTAAAGGTTTTACACGAAGTCAACATTTGAAAGTACACATGAGAACACACACTAGTGAAAAACCTTTTTCCTGTTCAATCTGTGGTAAAGGTTTTACTGAAAGTAAGAATTTGGACAGACACAAAAGAACACACACTGGTGAAAAACCTTTTTCATGTTCAATCTGTGGTAAAAATTTTACTCGAAGGCAACATTTGAAAACCCACATGACAATACACACTGGAGAACACACTTTTTTCTGCTCAGAATGTGGTAAAAGTTTTGTAAGAAATCAAAGTTTAAAAGAACACATGAGAATACACACTGGAGTGGAATTTTTTTCCTGTTTAGAATGTGGTAAAAGTTTTGTAAGAAATCACAATGTAAAAGTACACATGAGAACACACACTGGAGAAAAAGCGTTTTCATGTTCAATATGCGCTAAAGATTTTACTCGAAGGGACGATTTAAAAAATCACATGAGAATACACAATGGAGAAAAACCTTTTACCTGCTCAGAATGTGGTAAAAGTTTTGTAATAAATAAAAATTTAAAATTACACATGAGAACACACACTGGAGAAAAGCCTTTTTCATGTTCAATCTGTAGTAAAGGTTTTGCACAAAGTAACCATTTGAAAGTGCACATGAGAACACACACTGGTGAAAAACCTTATGTATGTTCGATATGTGGTAAAGGTTTTACACAAAGACGTAATATGAAAGTACACATGAGAACACACACTGGAGAAAAACCTTTTTCATGTTCAATTTGCGGTAAAGATTTTACTCGAAGGGACCATTTAAAAAAACACCAGAGAATACACACTGGAGCAAAAACTTTTTCCTGCTAAAAATGTGGTAAATGTGTTGTAATAAATTGTAGTTTAAAAATCCACACGAGAAGACACCCAGGAGAGAAAGTGTTGAGTTGCAGTGTGTGTGGTGAAAGATTGTCTTCTAAGTACCAGTGTAAGAAACACAAGTGTGCTGGTGAGAACAGCAGCAGCAAATGAAACTGCAGGATTTGAAATAAACTGTCCAGACTTTCATTTTGACTTTCTAACAACATCAGCACATATAACATGTGTGACGTTGTTGTTTGTCTAACAATCTGTTTAATATGATTCTAACATTTATAGATTAGAGCAGGGGTGTGCATTATGTCGATCGCGATCGACTGGTCGATCTCGGAGGGTGTGTCAGTCGATCTCAAGCCAGGCATTAAAAAATAGACATAAAAATGAGCAATCATCAATCATACCAAGACTTCACTTTCGTCAGTTGTTTGACATTCTCGGCACCCGAGGGTCTTGTGAGATGACGCTGGCTGCTGCGAGCTCATATTCAAGAAAAAAATCACTAACAAGGCGGACGCAGAGAAACACATTTTATTTCTAGAGACTCCGTACCTACTGTCAAAACTCTAAAGACCGACTGCACAGTTCCTGTCTTCACCATAAAAGACCTGTTTCATCCTGCCTGAGCTAACAAAATAAGAGTCTCAGAAAGCTAGCGTGCACAAGCTAGCAAGCTACGGAGTTTGATGCCAATGTATTTCTCCCCCGCCCTCAGCGACCGCTCCCTCTCCTCGCTCGCCCACACTCTCACTGATGTCACTCACCTGCTGCCAGACATTAAAGGGCCACACACATATGCTACTCTCATAACAAAGTGTTTAAAAACGAGTATGCAAGTTGGACAAATGAGATGCCAAATCCAACCACTTTCATGTGGTATTGGACAGAAAGGAGGACTTTTTTTTTCCTCCATTTGAAAATGCGGACGTTATCAGCACCACTGTCTAATTCCAATTAATGCAAGTCATCAGAATCAGGTAATACACCAATTTATATTCTTGTCTTCATGAAAGAAAGGAATCTATTTGTGTTAAACATGCTTGTATTATCATTAAACACCATTAACTTGTTAACAAAAATGTCTCTTTCATAAATAAATAAATATAAATTATAAATAGGAATGAGGTAGATCTCCTCGACTTGGTCAATTGAAAAGTAGCTCGCCTGCAGAAAAAGTGTGGGCACCCCTGGATTAGAGACTTCAGATTAGCGATTTTATTTCAGTCAAGTACATGAGTTAATATACACATTTGTGTACTTTAAAATGAACACAACAGTTTGACTGAAAAGGTGAGAATAAACAGTACATAAAATATGTTACATACAATAAACATTTTATGTGTAGATATATTTATATTTCACTTTTATACTTATTCATAATTGTGTTTTATATGTTTTTATTAAATAATCACGTGTTACATATTTTATTTTCTAATTGTAGATGATTCCATAGATGAACTCCTTTATATGATGTACATATTTGTTTTACATGTGTTCATACCTTTGCTTTTGAGTACACATAAATCCCTCTTAGTTCATATTTACTGCTTCACATCTGAAACATCTTCTGGACCACTTCTGGAAGCATATAATTATTTACTTTATACATCATTTGAACAGTTGTCTTTTATATAAGATCATTTACTTTTAAAATGTGTGACTTAATCATTTGTTGGGTCTCTAGAATCCATTCTATGACTTATCTTTATTACTCTCTTTTGTAATATGATGATTGTTTTGTGATTGTTTTATATGTATGTCCCCAGACTTTTATGCAATAAACAATGTATGTTTCAACTGAAGTTGGGTACAATAAATGTAGTTCATATTTGTGAGTATTTATTTTATTCTATTTAGTATTGCACACAATTTCTGAAATGTTTTCTTTGTATGATTTATATGTAGTTTCCAGCTTAGTTCTTAAGTTATATTCCAAAAATGTGATTACCTTTCCTTTTTTTATTTCGATGTTATCCATCATAATTTGCGTTTGACATTTTTATAATATCCAAAAAGGACATATTTAGTTTTATTGACGTTTAGTGACAGTTTATTGATGTGCAGCCATCTTTTTATGGTCAGGTTCTCTCTGGATAAAATAAGATGAGAGTTAAATCAAGCAGTGAAAAATGGAAGGTTTCTGTATACATAATTATATATAATTACACTAAGTAGTGACAAAGACCACTTTCATCCAGTTCATTTGCGCAAATAAAAAGAGTAAAGTGTAATATTCTAAACCGTAGAGGAATATTAATATCAGCAATCACTATTCCAACATTGTGAAGCTGAGCTATCTTGATGGAGGAAAGATGAGCAGCAAAAGCATTCAGGGGAAACATTTCAAATGTACTTCTAGAAATGTCAATGAAGTGAAAAAAAGAGTAAAGTGTGACAATCGAAGACTTCAGACGGACAGAGGAGTGAAAACATGTATTAAATAATGTGATGTGTTTGATAAAACAATGGCTGCTGAGCTGTGAATGTGATGTATGAATTACAAAGTGAGGGAATATATCCCACAACCACTACGCTGTTTTCTTCTCTGCTGACTTTCTTGATAAATCTGCCAACTTTGAAGAACTACCCAATTATTTCCAGTTTGAATCCAACTTATTTTTAATCCCTTTTGATCTCTCCCGTGACATTCTTCTTCTCTCCTCCAGCCGCCATTGCAATGGATGATGTAAAGCAGGCCATGTGGTCTTCTAGGACAGCCAATAGCTGCGTTCCTTACTGAGGAGTTGCCAACACTGATGGACCTCCACTTATATAGCCAAGAGAAAACTGACATTGTCTTTCAACTAAACTGGTCCTGAAGGCACCTTGCTTGATCAACATCTACTTTCATATAGGCATGTACCTTGGTGTAAAGCAGGCCATGTGGTCTTCTAGGACAGCCAATAGCTGCGTTCCTTACTGAGGAGTTGCCAACACTGATGGACCTCCACTTATATAGCCAAGAGAAAACTGACATTGTCTTTCAACTAAACTGGTCCTGAAGGCACCTTGCTTGATCAACATCTACTTTCATATAGGCATGTACCTTGGTGTAAAGCAGGCCATGTGGTCTTCTAGGACAGCCAATAGCTGCGTTCCTTACTGAGGAGTTGCCAACACTGATGGACCTCCACTTATATAGCCAAGAGAAAACTGACATTGTCTTTCAACTAAACTGGTCCTGAAGGCACCTTGCTTGATCAACATCTACTTTCATATAGGCATGTACCTTGGTGTAAAGCAGGCCATGTGGTCTTCTAGGACAGCCAATAGCTGCGTTCCTTACTGAGGAGTTGCCAACACTGATGGACCTCCACTTATATAGCCAAGAGAAAACTGACATTGTCTTTCAACTAAACTGGTCCTGAAGGCACCTTGCTTGATCAACATCTACTTTCATATAGGCATGTACCTTGGTGTTACACACATGTGCTTTGATATAGGCATGTACCTTGGTGTTACACACATGTACTTTGATATAGGCATGTACCAGATACATGTTTTCACACCATTTTCTTACTGTTTACAAAACTGGAACTCTTTTGCATGTATGCTGGTGTGGAAGATAGAACAAAAGGAAAAGGGGGTGGAGTCAGAGGTCACCTGCACATAGAGGCGATCATTCCTTACCACTGTCCCAAGTGACATAATAAAGGGTTTACACGTCACCTTCAACCAACAAACAGGTCTCAGGAACACACCGATGCTGGTCGAACACGTCCTTGGTTGTTGTTAATCATGTCGCTCACACGGCCCATCGTCCATGAATTTCCCGGGGAAGAGTCATTCACAATAAGGACAATATCATCTTTGCGGATATTCCTTTGGGGTTAGAACCACTTTTGCCTCCTTTGTATGTCTGGCCAATGTTCTTTAGTTTAGCATCGCTAACACAAGTCTGCCAAATACAGAACTGGGCGCCATCTACGTCGGGAGCACAGGTCATTACTGTCAAATCATCCAGGTGGTGATGATGTTTTGGCTTTTATCAGCAATAGCTGCTTGGGAGTTAAGGCTTCCACGCCATTTGGGTCAGTAGGGACACTTGAGATGGGGCGGCTGTTGATAATTGCCCCAACTTTGCACAACAAAGTACGTTGTCCTTCTTCATCAACCGTTTGTTGTCTCACAATGGAACTGAGAACCTTCCTTATTGTCCGTATTTGCCTCTCCCATACGCCTCCAAAATGTGAAGCAGCAGGGGGGTTCAAGATCCATCTGATGTCTTTATCCAACACGGTCATTTGAATCTTTGCGTTATCCAAAGCACTCACAAAGTGTTTCCCATTATCAGAACGCATCGACTGGACTTGCCCTCTTCTTGCTATGAACCTCCGCAGCACATGCATGCAGGACTCTGTGTCCAAAGAACTTGCCACTTCCATGAGTACGGCTCTTATCGTCAAGCAAGTAAAAATGATGCCATGCCCCTTTACCATGGTCCTGCTCCTTTGGATTTCAAATGGACCAAAGTAGTCCACGGGGGCTCATCTGGCTCCAATCTTTCACTAGGGAGGTCTGCCATGGTCTGACCTTCTGGTTTTCTGTGCTGACGTCTGCAAGTTACACACTGTGACAGAATTATTCAGACAGCTGAGTGGGACCTCAATATCCAGTACTTCTGCCTTCGTACCTTTGACAAGACATGATTCCTGCCACTGAGTCCACGTTTTTCGGGAACATAACGAATGATAAGTAAGGTGATATGTAGATCTTTGACAAGATGTTTTGATTCCTCTTTGTCATGCCCGGCTCTGCCGGTTAGTGTTTGGGGCACTTTGGTCCTCCGACCCGCAGGTGGAGCTGTCATGACCGGCTCTGCCGGTTAGTGTTTGGGGCACTTTGGTCCTCCGACCCGCAGGTGGAGCTGGTCTGTGAAGACGTGCAACATCTCAGAGGGCTGCTGATTGGGCGGCCTATAAAAGGCCTCCCATCAGCATGCTCTCTCTCTCTCTCTCTCTCTCTGTCTCTCTCTCTCTCTCGTCCCACAGGCACATTCGTTTGGTGACCGTATGGTCACGGCAACGACGGCCGGGATTAGCACCACACTTGCACCCTTTTGGGACAACACTCATTTACTGATACATTCCTTGGTTAATTCACATTACTGATCACTGATACATGTTGTAAATAAAAGATCTGTTGGCTAAAATGTACAAATCGGTGTGGTCTCCCTTAATGTTACAGCCACTAACGAGCCAGTGGTTGTGACATATGGGGGCTCGTCCGATCTTTGGTAGTAACTTTAGGCTATGGTAATTCCTTCTACTGGCTATGGCAGCGTAGGAAGGTGCGTAGAGCTCTTTGTATTGAGTATTCCTTCTACTGGCTTTTGGAGCGTAGGAAGGTGAGTAGAGCTGAGTTACTAATTGTGTACTGCTGATAGTCAGTTGGGGCCTGTTATCAGTTAGTTAATTGGGGGATCTGCTGATTTGTACTTTTGAGGCTTTGTTTGACCGTGCAAGTGTAGGTAGACACTGAATTGTTTGTTCCAGCCATCTTGGTTTAGTTTCATTGCAGTTTGTAGCATTGCATTCAGCCTCTTAGGAGCTGTCGCCTTTATCCCCATCTAGTACGGGTTCTAGGTTCCTGCTGTCACAGAGCCTGGGCGGGGGCACCGCCTTGGAGAAACGGCTGAATCGGCTTTGTCGGGATGGTACGTCTCCACAGGTATTGGTGAGTAAATGATCCTCGTCCTCGGGCTCTGTGTGAAAATAGATTAGTCTAGTGGGGGGAAAATGTTTAGGGGGATGCTCCGAGGTTAGTTTGCTGTGTTAACATAACTGTAATGTTTTAGAGACCTGGTTGGATTGGTTGGAGAGAGAGAGCCTAGCGTAATTAGAGCTAGTTTTTGGTTGGGTTGTTTTTTCAGTAGTTTCATTGTTGGTTTGGTACAGTAGCCAGATTGGTACTGACGGCCTGGGTTGAGCAGGATGGAGGCTTTTGTGGAAGCACCATCTGAGAAATTGTTGTTTGCCCTTAATAAGGAACAGTTGTTGCAATTGGCAGAAAAGTATGGCATGGAATTGTCATCAGCCATTAGAACTGGTAAGAAGGGACCCTTGCGTGACTCCATTCACGAGTTTTTGTGTGAGCAGAGCATTTTGCCTTCGGGAAAAGGTGGTGACGCTCATGTGAAGGGTATGTCAGAGCCTATGCAGTCAGAGAGGGTAGGCATACTGACTTTTGAGCAACAAAGAGAGATGAAGGCACTTGAATTTGAGTGGGCGCAACAGGCTAAGGAGAAAGAACGTCTTTTTGAACTGGAAAAAATCAAATTAGAACGAGAATTGCAACAGCAAGCAGATATGGAGAGACTCAAATTTGAAAAAGAAATGGATTTGAAAAAAGGTGAAATGGACCTTACAGTACAGCTTGAGAAAATTAAAATTGAACAGGATCGTTTGAAACTAATGTCAGAAGGTAAGATTAGTGGAAATCTGTCCGGGTCAAGTATGGATAGCATGGTAAAGTATGTTCCAAAGTTTGACGAACGTGACCCAGACGTGTTTTTCTCACTGTTTGAACAGATGGCCTCTGACAAAAAGTGGAGGGAAGAGGATAGAACGGTGCTTTTGCAAACTGTACTAGTAGGACGCGCACGGGAGGCATACTTGGCATTAACACCTGTTGATAGGCACAAGTATGCTGAGGTGAAAAAAGCGGTCTTGAAATGTTATGAACTGAATCCAGAAGCTTACAGACAACGTTTCAGAAACTGGCGTAAACGTGATAATCAGACCCATGCTGAAGTGGCAAGAGAGTTGAGTACTTATTTTAACCGGTGGCTCACTTCAGAGTCTGTCTCAACTTACGAAAATTTGCGTGATTTGTTGATTTTGGAGCAGTTTAAGAACATTGTACCAGATCGAATTGCAACCTACATTAATGAGCAAAAGGCAAAGTCAGTGGAGGAGGCAGCCTCGCTTGCTGATACCTTTGTGTTGACTCATAAACGTAAGCCTTACAGCAGTCCTCCACGGTATAATAGCCACCAACGTTATGATCCTGCTCGTTCTCCTCCACAACGTTCTCCTCCTCGTTATGGTCGTAGTTCAAATCGATCCAATTATGGCAATTCCAGTAATGTTCCTAAATTTGATAATGGAAGTAGCAAATCTCGCCCAAGCCCGACGGATAAATGTCATTACTGTTTGCAGGAGGGACATTGGAAAAAGGACTGCCCGCTGTTGAAAGGCCGTAAATCTAATGCCAAGGTAGCTGGGTGTGTTTCTGTTGTGCATCCAGTTGATTTTGGCGTCTCTGATCTAACACCTTTACCTCGTTTGGAAGTTCATTGTGAGCAAGTGATTGAAGATGGTGCATCTGTGTCAGACGAGCAGACGAAATCAGTAGAGTCAGCTGCGTCTGATTTCGCTCCATTCATTAGTGATGGCTGGGTGTCATTGGTTGGAGAGACACAAAAAGTTCCAGTTAAAATCTTAAGAGACACTGGGGCATCTGAGAGTTTCATTCCTGGAGCAGTTTTGCCATTTTCCACAGCATCTGACACTGGGAAATGTGTTTTGATTAGAGGAATAGGCATGCAGTCATTTTCTGTACCGTTGCACAAAATTCACTTGTGTTCAGGATTTGTGAATGGGGAGGTGACTATTGCTGTGAGACCGTCTCTGCCTATGCAGGATATCCATGTAATTCTGGGGAACAATTTGGGTGGGTGTTTAGTTTCTTCACCTCCAGTTGTTACACCTGTACCGCTATCTGTAGAGGAGCCAGACGCGTGTTGTCAAGAATTCCCAGAAGTGTTTACTGCTTGTGCTGTGACTAGGGCAATGTCTCGCACGCAGGCGCAATCGTCGGATGTGTCCAAATCTGTGCCTATTTTTGTTCCTGAGCTGCCCGAACCTCTGTCATGTCAAGATTTAATTGAGGCACAAAAGAATGATCAGAGCTTTGAGAAATATTTTGCCTTAGTTTCTATTGATCCAACGATGGGTTACTTCATTCAGAATGGCGTTTTGCTGCATACGTGGTTGCCAGGTGTTGATCCTGAAGTGGCAGGTCAGGTGATTCAAGTGATGGTACCTGACAAATACCGTGATTTGATTTTGAGAACAGCCCATGGAGCAGAGTCTGGGCATTTTGGAGTTAAGAAAACCTACCGACGTCTTTTGGAACATTTTTACTGGCCACGGATGAAACGCCATGTATCTAGATTTGTCAAAGCATGTCATGTTTGCCAGGTTGCGAAACAGAGTACTCCCATTTAACCTGCACCACTTCAACCTATTCCGTCTGTTGGCACACCATTTGAGCATCTCATTATTGATTGTGTAGGTCCACTACCCCCTTCGAAATCTGGTTGTGTGTACCTCTTTACCATCATGTGCCAGGCCACTCCGTATCCAGCAGCGTATGCCTTGAGAACAATTACCACAAGGTCAATATTGAAATGTTTGTCTAAATTCATTTCTGTCTTTGGCATTCCAAAGGTAATTCAGAGCGACAGAGGGTCTAACTTTACCTCCAGAACATTTGCTGCAGCGTTGAAGTCGATGCAGGTGAAGCACAATTTGAGCAGCGCGTATCACGCACAGAGTCAGGGGGCATTGGAGCGCTGGCATGCCACGTTGAAGTCTCTCTTGCGCGCTTACTGTGTTGAGATGCGGAGAGATTGGGAGGAGGCGTTGCCATGGCTCTTGTTGTCTGCGCGTGGTGTAGTTCAAGAAAGCACTGGTTTTAGTCCAAATGACCTAGTCTTTGGCCACAAAGTCCGGACCTCACTGTCTGTTTTAAATGCCAATCTGGATCTGCAGAACACTCCCGTCAGTTTCACTGAGTATGTAGATGGTTTTCGTCGTAGGCTGTTGCTTGCATGGAAAGAGGCAACCGAGCATTTGACTAAAGCTCAGGTGAAAATGAAGCTGCGTTATGACCGTAAAGCGAAGATCAGAGTTTTCAATCCAGGTGATCAAGTTTTAGCTTTGCTGCCCATTCCGGGGTCACCATTTACAGCAAAATACTCTGGTCCATTTACGGTTATGAGCCAAGTGTCAGATCTCAATTATTTACTGTCAACTCCTGATCGTAAACGATCACAGCAACTGTGTCATGTGAATTTACTCAAGCCTTACCACTCTGCAGGTTCCGACAAGGCGGGTGGGATTGCTGCGAGTCCAGTGGGTCTAGCCGTTGGGGTTGGGGAACCGCTCAACTGGCCGGAGGTGGCAGCTTGGGATGAAGTGCGCGCACCTGATGATTCAGTGTTACACGGGCGCTTGGATAATACTCAGCAGTTAAAGGAGCTAGATAGTCTCCTCGGTCATTTAAGTGAGGTACAGCGTAAACAGTTGTCGGATTTGATTTTTGAGTTTTTGCCTTTGTTTTCCGACACTCCAACCTGTACCACACTAATTGAACATGACATTGACACACAGGGGGCCCGCCCAATACGACAAAGATTTTATCGAGTGGCTCCCGATAAACAGAAGAGTATGGAGGACAGTGTGCAGTATCTGCTTGATCATGGTCTCGCCAAGCCATCTTACTCCAGTTGGGCATCGCCATGTCTACTGGTGAAAAAGTCAGATAACACCTATAGATTCTGTACGGATTATAGGAAAGTAAATGCTGTGACTAGACCAGATTCTTTTCCATTGCCACGTATCGAGGACTGTGTGGATCAGGTTGGGAGTGCTCGTTATGTCAGCAAATTTGATTTATTGAAAGGTTACTATCAAGTGCCTTTGACGCAGAGAGCGCAGGAGATATCTGCATTCATTACCTCTTCCGGTTTGTACTCGTATACTCGAATGAGCTTCGGTTTGCGGAATGCTCCTGCAGCCTTCCAACGGCTCATGAATAGGATCGTTGGGGGGCTGCAGGGGTGCTCGGTTTATTTGGACGACGCCGTTTGTCATTCAGACAGTTGGGACGAACATTTGGCTCGCATTCGAGCGCTTTTCCAGAGGTTGGTGGCAGCAAACCTCACAGTAAATTTAGCGAAATGCGAGTTTGCGCGTGCCACAGTCGTCTATTTGGGTAAAGTAGTCGGCCAGGGGATGGTGCGGCCCGTTAACGCAAAGGTGGCAGCTATTGATAATTTCCCTGTGCCGGCGACGAAGAAAGAACTTATGCGCTTTTTGGGTATGATCGGGTACTACCGCAATTTTTGCTGCAATTTTTCAACTGTTGTATCTCATCTGACCAATTTGTTGAAGGGTGGCGCCAAATTCATTTGGTCGGAGGAGTGTCAGCAGGCTTTCCAGAATGCAAAGCTTTTGTTAACATCAGCTCCGGTCCTGGCTGCACCCAAACTGGATCTGCCATTCCAGCTGCAGGTGGATGCAAGCCAGGTGGGAGCAGGTGCGGTCCTCCTGCAGGCTGATGATGATGGAGTAGCCAGACCGGTTTGCTATTTTTCAAAAAAATTCAACAAATACCAATTTAATTATTCAGTGATTGAAAAGGAAGCATTAGCATTGATTTGGGCATTGCAATACTTTGAAGTCTATGTGGGAGGGGGTCTCCATCCAATTGTGGTCTACTCAGATCACAACCCTCTCACTTTTCTGCAGTCTTTCAAAGGGTCCACCAACCAGCGCCTGTTGCGCTGGGCACTGTTTCTGCAGCCATTCCACCTGTTGATCCGCCATATTCGCGGGGTGGAAAATGTAATGGCTGATGCGCTCTCTCGGGCTCTGGACCAGGAGGTCTAATCATCTCCACTCACTCCTAACCTGCGGTTTTTCTCTGTTTCCCTTAAAGGTCGCTGTCCGGGTACCAGGATTTGCTGGGTGCAGGGAAGGTCGGAGGGGAAGGAGGGTCTTTGGGATGGTTTAGGTTCTGGTTGGTCTGGGGTGGAGGGGAGGTGCGTCAGTGGGACTAGAATATAGCTACTGGGGCTACTGTAGTTTTTTGTTTTCTATTTTTGATGGTGCTTCAGAGACCCAGTTAACACGGGTCTCTGTTTTTAAGGGGGGGGATGTCATGCCCGGCTCTGCCGGTTAGTGTTTGGGGCACTTTGGTCCTCCGACCCGCAGGTGGAGCTGGTCTGTGAAGACGTGCAACATCTCAGAGGGCTGCTGATTGGGCGGCCTATAAAAGGCCTCCCATCAGCATGCTCGCTCTCGCTCTCGTCCCACAGGCACATTCGTTTGGTGACCGTATGGTCACGGCAACGACGGCCGGGATTAGCACCACACTTGCACCCTTTTGGGGCAACACTCATTTACTGATACATTCCTTGGTTAATTCACATTACTGATCACTGATACATGTTGTAAAATAAAAGATCTGTTGGCTAAAATGTACAAATCGGTGTGGTCTCCCTTAATGTTACAGCCACTAACGAGCCAGTGGTTGTGACAATATTAATACACTAAACATGTATTTAATATTTATACACTAAACATGTATTTAATATTAATACACTGAACATGTTTTTAATAATCATATACCAAACATATATGTAATTATATACTAATCATATATTTAATATTCATACAGTAAACATGTATTTATTATCCTCTAAATAAGGCACACTTGGAAATAATGAATTTCTTTATGTGTGCAGTTGCGGCAGAAGTCCACAGGAGGGCGCACGTTCCCTCTTAATAAGTCCGGTCCTCTCCGTCTCTCTCTCTCTCTTTTTCCTTTTTTTTTTGTTTCTTTTATTTTTTTTTACATAAGTGTGGTTTCTCATACACTTATATTTATACACTAAACATTTATTTAATATTAATACACTAAACATGTATTTGATATTTATACACTAAACATGTATTTAATATTTATACACTAAACATGTATTTAATATTAATACACTAAACATGTATTTAATATTAATACAAAAACATGTATTTAATTTTAATAAACTAAACATATATTTAATATTAATACACTAAACATGTATTTAACATTTATACACTAAACATGTTTTTAATATTAATACACTAAACATGTATTTAATATTAATACAAAACCATGTATTTAATTTGAATAAACTAAACATATATTTAATATTAATACACAAAACATGTATTTAATATTAATACACTAAACATGTATTTAATATTTATACACTAAACATGTATTTAATATTAATAAAAAAACATGTATTTAATTTTAATAAACTAAACATATATTTAATATTTATACACTAAACATGTATTTAACATTTATACACTAAACATGTATTTAATATTAATACACTAAATATTTATTTATTATTCATCCACTAAACATGTATTTAATATTCATAAACTAAACATGTATTTAATATTCATACACTAAACATGTATTTAATATTAATACAAAAACATGTATTTAAGTTTAATAAACTAAACATATATTTAATATTAATACACTAAACATGTATTTAATATTTATACACAAACATGTATTTAATATTCACACACTAAACATGTATTTAATATTCATACACTAAACATGTATTTAATATTCATACACTAAACATGTATTTAATATTAATACACTGAACATGTATTTAATAATCATATACCAAACATATATGTAATTATATACTAATCATATATTTAATATTCATACAGTAAACATGTATTTATTATCCTCTAAATAAGGCACACTTGGAAATAATGAATTTCTTTATGTGTGCAGTTGCGGCAGAAGTCCACAGGAGGGCGCATGTTCCCTCTTAATATGCCCGGTCCTCTCCGTCTCTCTATCTCTCTTTTTCCTTTTTTTTTGTTTCTTTTATTTATTTATTTTTACGTAAGTTTGGTTTCTCATACACTTATATTTATACACTAAACATGTATTTAATATTAATACACTAAACATGTATTTAATATTTATACACTAAACATGTATTTAATATTTATACACTAAACATGTATTTAATATTAATACAAAAACATGTATTTAATTTTAATACACTAAACATGTATTTAACATTCATACACTAAACATGTATTAAACATTTATACACTAAACATGTTTTTAATATTAATACAAAAACATGTATTTAATTTTAATACACTAAACATATATTTAATATTAATACACTAAACATGTATTTAATATTAATACAAAAACATGTATTTAATTTTAATAAAATAAACAAATATTTAATATTAATACACTAAACATGTATTAAATATTCATACACTAAACATGTATTTAATTTTCATTTAATAAACATGTAGTTATAATTCTTACACTTAATATGTATTTAATAGTAATACAAAAACATGTATTTAATTTTAATAAACCAAACATATATTTAATATTAATACACTAAACATGTATTTAATATTGTTACACTAAACGTGTATTTACTATTTATACACTAAAAGTGTATTTAATATTAATACACTAAACATGTATTTAATATTAATACACTAAACATGTATTTAATATTTATACACTAAACATTTATTTAATATTCATACACTAAACATGTATTTAATATTAATACACTAAACATGTATTTAATATTTATACACTAAACATGTATTTAATATTAATACAAAACATGTATTTAATTTTAATAAACTAAATATACATTTAATATTAATACACTAAACATGTATTTAATATTCATAAACTAAACATGTATTTAACATTCATACACTAAACATTTATTTAATATTTATACACTAAACCTGTAGTTATTATTCATACACTAAACATGTATTTAATATTAATACACTAAACCTGTATTTAATATTTATACACTAAACATGTATTTAATATTAATACAAAAACATTTATTTAATTTTAACAAAGTAAACACATATTTAATATTAATACACTAAACATGTATTTAATATTTATACACTAAACATGTATTTAATATTTATACACTAAACATGTATTTAATATTAATACACTAAATATTTATTTATTATTTATCCACTAAACATGTATTTAATGTTCATAAACTAAACATGTATTTAATATTCATACACTAAATGTGTATTTAATATTCATACACTAAACATGTATTTAATATTAATACAAAAACATGTATTTAAGTTTAATAAACTAAACATATATTTAATATTAATACACTAAACATCCATCCATCCATTTTCTACCGCTTATTCCCTTTTTGTGGTCGCGGGGGGCGCTGGCGCCTATCTCAGCTACAATCGGGCGGAAGGCAGGGTACACCCTGGACAAGTCGCCACCTCATCGCAGGGCCAACACAGATAGACAAACAACATTCACACTCACATTCACACACTAGGGCCAATTTTTTTAGTGTTGCCAATCAACCTATCCCCAGGTGCATGTCTTACATGTATTTAATATTTATACACAAACATGTATTTAATATTCATACACTAAACATGTATTTAATATTCATTGACTTAACATGTATTTAATATTCATACACTAAACATGTATTTAATATTAATACACTAAACATGTATTTAATATTAATACAAAAACATGTATTTAATTTTAATAAACTAAACATATATTTAATATTAATACACTAAACATGTATTTAACATTTATACACTAAACATGTATTTAATATTAATACACTAAACATGTATTTAATTTTTATACACTAAACATGTATTTAATATTAATACAAAAACATGTATTTAATTTTAATAAACTAAACATATATTTAATATTTATACACTAAACATGTATTTAACATTAATACACTAAACATGTATTTAATATTAATACACTAAACATGTATTTAATATTCATACACTAAACATGTATTTAATATTAATACAAAAACATGTATTTAATTTGAATAAACTAAACATTTATTTAATATTAATACACTAAACATGTATTTAATATTTATACACTGAACATGTATTTAATATTCATACACTAAACATGTAGTTATTATTTATACACTAAATATGTATTTAATATTCATACAATAAACATGTAGTTATTATTCTTACACTTAATATGTATTTAATATTAATACAAAAAAATGTATTTAATTTTAATAAACTAAACATATATTTAATATTAATACACTAAACATGTAGTTATTATTTATACACTAAACATGTATTTAATATTAATACAGTAAACTTGTATTAAATATTAATACAAAAACATGTATTTAATTTTAATAAACTAAACATATATTTAATATTAATACACTAAACATGTATTTAACATTTATACACTAAACATGTTTTTAATATTAATACACTAAACATGTATTTAATATTAATACAAAAACATGTATTTAATTTTAATAAACTAAACATATATTTAATATTAATACACTAAACATGTATTAAATATTTATACACTAAACATGTATTTAATATTCATACAATAAACATGTAGTTATTATTCTTACACTTAATATGTATTTAATATTAATACAAAAACATGTTTTTAATTTTAATAAACTAAACATATATTTAATATTAATACACTAAACATGTATTTAATATTCATACACTAAACATGTAGTTATTATTTATACACTAAACATGTATTTAATATTAATACAGTAAACTTGTATTAAATATTAATACAAAAACATGTATTTAATTTTAATAAACTAAACATATATTTAATATTAATACACTAAACATGTATTTAACATTTATACACTAAACATGTTTTTAATATTAATACACTAAACATGTATTTAATATTAATACAAAAACATGTATTTAATTTTAATAAACTAAACATATATTTTATATTTATACATTAAACATGTATTTAACATTTATACAGTAAAAATGTATTTGATATTAATACACTAAACATGTATTTAATATTTATACACTAAACATGTATTTAATATTAATACACTAAACATGTATTTGATATTAATACACTAAACATGTATTTAATATTTTTACACTAAACGTGTATTTAATATTCATACACTAAAAGTGTATTTAATATTCATACACTAAACATGTGTTTAATATTAATACAAAATCATGAATTTAATTTTAATAAACTAAATATATATTTAATATTAATACACTAAACATGTATTTAATATTTTTACACTAAACATGTAGTTATTATTCATACACTAAACATGTATTTAATATTTATACACTAAACATTTATTTAATATTAATACACTAAATATATATTTAATATTAATACACTAAACATGTATTTAATTTTAATACACTAAACATGTATTTAATAATTATACACTAAAATGGAATTTAATAATAGACTAAACATGTATTTAATATTTTCACACTAAACTTGTATTTAATATTCATACACTAAACATGTATTTAATATTCATACACTAAACAAGTAGTTATTATTCATACACTAAACATGTATTTAATATTAATACACTAAACATGTATTTAATATTAATACAAAAACATGTATTTAATTGTAATAAACTAAATATATATTTAATATTAATACACTAAACATGTATTTAATATTAATAAACTAAATATATATCTAATATTAATACACTAAACATGTATTTAATATTAATACACTAAACATGTACTTAATAATTATACACTAAAATGGAATTTAATAATAGACTAAACATGTATTTAATATTTTCACACTAAACTTGTATTTAATATTCATACATTGAAACATGTATTTAATATTCATACACTAAACATGTATTTAATATTAATACACTAAACATCCATCCATCCATCCATCATCTTCCGCTTATCCGAGGTCGGGTCGCGGGGGCAGCAGCCTAAGCAGGGAAGCCCAGACTTCCCTATCTCCAGCCACTTCGTCTAGCTCTTCCCGGGGGATCCCGAGGCGTTCCCAGGCCAGCCGGGAGACATAGTCTTTCCAACGTGTCCTGGGTCTTCCCCGTGGCCTCCTACCAGCTGGACGTGCCCTAAACACATCCCTAGGGAGGCGTTCGGGTGGCATCCTGACCAGATGCCCGAACCACCTCATCTGGCTCCTCTCGATGTGGAGGAGCAGCGGCTTTACGTTGAGCTCCTCCCGGATGGCAGAGCTTCTCACCCTATCTCTAAGGGAGAGCCCCGCCACCCGGCGGAGGAAACTCATTTCGGCCGCTTGTACCCGTGATCTTATCCTTTCGGTCATGACCCAAAGCTCATGACCATAGGTGAGGATGGGAACGTAGATCGACCGGTAGATTGAGAGCTTTGCCTTCCGGCTCAGCTCCTTCTTCACCACAACGGATCGATACAACGTCCGCATTACTGAAGACGCCGCACCGATCCGCCTGTCGATCTCACGATCCACTCTCCCCCCACTCGTGAACAAGACTCCTAGGTACTTGAACTCCTCCACTTGGGGCAGGGTCTCCTCCCCAACCCGGAGATGGCACTCCACCCTTTTCCGGGCGAGAACCATGGACTCGGACTTGGAGGTGCTGATTCTCATTCCGGTCGCTTCACACTCGGCTGCGAACCGATCCAGTGACAGCTGAAGATCCCGGCCAGATGAAGCCATCAGGACTACATCATCTGCAAAAAGCAGAGACCTAATCCTGCGGTTACCAAACCGGAACCCCTCAACGCCTTGACTGCGCCTAGAAATTCTGTCCATAAAAGTTATGAACAGAATCGGTGACAAAGGACAGCCTTGGCGGAGTCCAACCTTCACTGGAAATGTGTCCGACTTACTGCCAGCAATGCGGACCAAGCTCTGACACTGATCATACAGGGAGCGGACTGCCATAATAAGACATTCCGATACCCCATACTCTCTGAGCACTCCCCACAGGACTTCCCGAGGGACACGGTCGAATGCCTTCTCCAAGTCCACAAAGCACATGTAGACTGGTTGGGCAAACTCCCATGCACCCTCAAGAACCCTGCCGAGAGTATAGAGCTGGTCCACAGTTCCACGACCAGGACGAAAACCACACTGTTCCTCCTGAATCCGAGGTTCGACTATCCGACGTAGCCTCCTCTCCAGTACACCTGAATAAACCTTACCGGGAAGGCTGAGGAGTGTGATCCCACGATAGTTGGAACACACCCTCCGGTCCCCCTTCTTAAAGAGAGGGACCACCACCCCGGTCTGCCAATCCAGAGGTACCGCCCCCGATGTCCACGCGATGCTGCAGAGTCTTGTCAACCAAGACAGCCCCACAGCATCCAGAGCCTTAAGGAACTCCGGGCGGATCTCATCCACCCCTGGGGCCTTGCCGCCGAGGAGCTTTTTAACTACCTCAGCGACCTCAGCCCCAGAAATAGGAGAGTCCACTACAGAGAGGAGCCAGATGAGGTGGTTCGGGCATCTGGTCAGGATGCCACCCGAACGCCTCCCTAGGGATGTGTTTAGGGCACGTCCAGCTGGTAGGAGGCCACGGGGAAGACCCAGGACACGTTGGAAAGACTATGTCTCCCGGCTGGCCTGGGAACGCCTCGGGATCCCCCGGGAAGAGCTAGACGAAGTGGCTGGAGATAGGGAAGTCTGGGCTTCCCTGCTTAGGCTGCTGCCCCCGCGACCCGACCTCGGATAAGCGGAAGATGATGGATGGATGGATGGCACTACAGATTCCCCAGGCACCGCTTCCTCAAAGAAAGACGTGTTGGTGGGATTGAGGAGGTCTTCGAAGTATTCCCTCCACCGATCCACAACATCCGCAGTCGAAGTCAGCAGAACACCATCCGCACCATACACGGTGTTGATAGTGCACTGCTTCCCCTTCCCCTTAAATACACTAAACATGTATTTAATATTAATACAAAAACATGTATTTAATTGTAATAAACTAAATATATATTTAATATTAATACACTAAACATGTATTTAATATTCATACACTAAACATGTAGTTATTATTTATACACTAAACATGTATTTAATATTAATACACTAAACATGTATTTAATATTAATACACTAAACATGTATTTAATATTTATCCAGTAAACATGTATTGAATATTCATACACTAAACATGTATTTAATATTCATACGCTAAACATGTATTTAATATTCATACACTAAACATGTATTTAATATTAATACACTAAACATGTATTTAATATTTATACACTAACCATGTATTTAATATTAATACAAAATTATGTATTTAATTTTAATAAACTAAACATATATTTAATATTATTACACTAAACATGTATTTAATATTTATACACTGAACATGTATTTAATATTCATACACTAAACATTTAGTTATTATTTATACACTAAACATGTATTTAATATTAATACAAAAACATGTATTTGATTTTTAATAAACTAAACATATATTTAATATTAATACACTAAACATGTATTTAATATTTATACACTAAACATGTATTTAATATTCATACACTAAACATGTAGTTATTATTCATACACTAAACATGTATTTAATATTAATACAGTAAACATGTATTAAATATTTATACACTAAACATGTATTTAATATTCATACAATAAACATGTAGTTATTATTCTTACACTTAATATGTATTCAATATTAATACAAAAACATGTTTTTAATTTTAATAAACTAAACATATATTTAATATTAATACACTAAACATGTATTTAATATTCATACACTAAACATGTAGTTATTATTTATACACTAAACATGTATTTAATATTAATACAGTAAACTTGTATTAAATATTAATACAAAAACATGTATTTAATTTTAATAAACTAAACATATATTTAATATTAATACACTAAACATGTATTTAACATTTATACACTAAACATGTTTTTAATATTAATACAGTAAACATGTATTTAATATTAATACAAAAACATGTATTTAATTTTAATAAACTAAACATATATTTAATATTTATACATTAAACATGTATTTAACATTTATACAGTAAAATGTATTTGATATTAATACACTAAACATGTATTTAATATTTATACACTAAACATGTATTTAATATTGATACAAAAACATGTATTTAATTTTTAATAAACTAAACATATATTTAATATTAATACACTAAACATGTATTTAATATTCATAGACTAAACATGTATTTAATATTCATACACTAAACATGTAGTTATTATTCATACACTAAACATGTATTTAATATTAATACAGTAAACATGTGTTAAATATTTATACACTAAACATGTATTTAATATTAATACACTAAACATGTATTTAATATTAATACAAAAACAGGTATTTAATTTTAATAAACTAAATATATATTTAATATTAATACACTAAACATGTATTTAACATTTATACACTAAACATGTATTTAACATTTATACACTAAACATGTTTTTAATATTAATACACTAAACATGTATTTAATATTAACACAAAAACATGTATTTAGTTGTAATACACTAAACATATATTTAATATTAATACACTAAACATGTATTTAACATTTATACACTAAACATGTATTTAACATTTATACACTAAATATGTTTTTAATATTCATACACTAAACATGTATTTAATATTAATACACTAAACATGTATTTAATATTTATACACTAAACATGTATTTAATATTAATACAAAACATGTATTTATTTTTAATAAACTAAATATATATTTAATATTAATACACTAAACATGTATTTAATATTCATAAACTAAACATGTATTTAATATTTATACACTAAACATGTATTTAATATTAATACAAAAACATGTATTTAATTTTAATAAACTAAACATATATTTAATATTATTACACTAAACATGTATTTAATATTTATACACTAAACATGTATTTAATATTAATACACTAATCATGTATTTAATATTTATACACTAAATATGTATTTAATATTCATACACTTAACATGTATTCAATAATAATACACTAAACATGTATTTAATATTAATACAAAAACATGTATTTAATTGTAATAAACTAAATATATATTTAATATTAATACACTAAATATGTATTTAATATTCATAAACTAAACATGTATCTAACATTTATACACTAAACATGTATTTAATATTCATACACTATATATGTAGTTATTATTTATACACTAAACATGTATTTAATATTAATACACTAAACATGTATTTAATATTAATACACTAAACATGTATTTAATATTTATACAGTAAACATGTATTGAATATTCATACACTAAACATGTATTTAATATTCATACGCTAAACATGTATTTAATATTCATACACTAAACATGTATTTAATATTAATACACTAAACATGTATTTAATATTTATACACTAACCATGTATTTAATATTAATACAAAATTATGTATTTAATTTTAATAAACTAAACATATATTTAATATTATTACACTAAACATGTATTTAATATTTATACACTGAACATGTATTTAATATTCATACACCAAACATTTAGTTATTATTTATACACTAAACATGTATTTAATATTAATACAAAAACATGTATTTAATTTTTAATAAACTAAACATATATTTAATATTAATACACTAAACATGTATTTAATGTTTATACACTAAACATGTATTTAATATTCATACACTAAACATGTATTTAATATTAATACAAAATTATGTATTTAATTTTAATAAACTAAACATATATTTAATATTATTACACTAAACATGTATTTAATATTTATACACTGAACATGTATTTAATATTCATACACTAAACATTTAGTTATTATTTATACACTAAACATGTATTTAATATTAATACAAAAACATGTATTTAATTTTTAATAAACTAAACATATATTTAATATTAATACACTAAACATGTATTTAATATTTATACACTAAACATGTATTTAATATTCATACACTAAACATGTAGTTATTATTCATACACTAAACATGTATTTAATATTAATACAGTAAACATGTATTAAATATTTATACACTAAACATGTATTTAATATTCATACAATAAACATGTAGTTATTATTCTTACACTTAATATGTATTCAATATTAATACAAAAACATGTTTTTAATTTTAATAAACTAAACATATATTTAATATTAATACACTAAACATGTATTTAATATTTATACACTAAACATGTAGTTATTATTTATACACTAAACATGTATTTAATATTAATACAGTAAACTTGTATTAAATATTAATACAAAAACATGTATTTAATTTTAATAAACTAAACATATATTTAATATTAATACACTAAACATGTATTTAACATTTATACACTAAACATGTTTTTAATATTAATACAGTAAACATGTATTTAATATTAATACAAAAAAATGTATTTAATTTTAATAAACTAAACATATATTTAATATTTATACATTAAACATGTATTTAACATTTATACAGTAAAAATGTATTTGATATTAATACACTAAACATGTATTTAATATTTATACACTAAACATGTATTTAATATTGATACAAAAACATGTATTTAATTTTTAATAAACTAAACATATATTTAATATTAATACAATAAACATGTATTTAATATTCATACACTAAACATGTATTTAATATTCATACACTAAACATGTAGTTATTATTCATACACTAAACATGTATTTAATATTAATACAGTAAACATGTGTTAAATATTTATACACTAAACATGTATTTAATATTAATACACTAAACATGTATTTAATATTAATACAAAAACAGGTATTTAATTTTAATAAACTAAATATATATTTAATATTAATACACTAAACATGTATTTAACATTTATACACTAAACATGTATTTAACATTTATACACTAAACATGTTTTTAATATTAATACACTAAACATGTATTTAATATTAACACAAAAACATGTATTTAGTTGTAATACACTAAACATATATTTAATATTAATACACTAAACATGTATTTAACATTTATACACTAAACATGTATTTAACATTTATACACTAAATATGTTTTTAATATTCATACACTAAACATGTATTTAATATTAATACACTAAACATGTATTTAATATTTATACACTAAACATGTATTTAATATTAATACAAAACATGTATTTATTTTTAATAAACTAAATATATATTTAATATTAATACACTAAACATGTATTTAATATTCATAAACTAAACATGTATTTAATATTTATACACTAAACATGTATTTAATATTAATACAAAAACATGTATTTAATTTTAATAAACTAAACATATATTTAATATTATTACACTAAACATGTATTTAATATTTATACACTAAACATGTATTTAATATTAATACACTAATCATGTATTTAATATTTATACACTAAATATGTATTTAATATTCATACACTTAACATGTATTCAATAATAATACACTAAACATGTATTCAATAATAATACACTAAACATGTATTTAATATTAATACAAAAACATGTATTTAATTGTAATAAACTAAATATATATTTAATATTAATACACTAAATATGTATTTAATAATCATAAACTAAACATGTATCTAACATTTATACACTAAACATGTATTTAATATTCATACACTATATATGTAGTTATTATTTATACACTAAACATGTATTTAATATTAATACACTAAACATGTATTTAATATTAATACACTAAACATGTATTTAATATTTATACAGTAAACATGTATTGAATATTCATACACTAAACATGTATTTAATATTCATACGCTAAACATGTATTTAATATTCATACACTAAACATGTATTTAATATTAATACACTAACCATGTATTTAATATTAATACAAAATTATGTATTTAATTTTAATAAACTAAACATATATTTAATATTATTACACTAAACATGTATTTAATATTTATACACTGAACATGTATTTAATATTCATACACCAAACATTTAGTTATTATTTATACACTAAACATGTATTTAATATTAATACAAAAACATGTATTTAATTTTTAATAAACTAAACATATATTTAATATTAATACACTAAACATGTATTTAATGTTTATACACTAAACATGTATTTAATATTCATACACTAAACATGTATTTAATATTAATACAAAATTATGTATTTAATTTTAATAAACTAAACATATATTTAATATTATTACACTAAACATGTATTTAATATTTATACACTGAACATGTATTTAATATTCATACACTAAACATTTAGTTATTATTTATACACTAAACATGTATTTAATATTAATACAAAAACATGTATTTAATTTTTAATAAACTAAACATATATTTAATATTAATACACTAAACATGTATTTAATATTTATACACTAAACATGTATTTAATATTCATACACTAAACATGTAGTTATTATTCATACACTAAACATGTATTTAATATTAATACAGTAAACATGTATTAAATATTTATACACTAAACATGTATTTAATATTCATACAATAAACATGTAGTTATTATTCTTACACTTAATATGTATTCAATATTAATACAAAAACATGTTTTTAATTTTAATAAACTAAACATATATTTAATATTAATACACTAAACATGTATTTAATATTTATACACTAAACATGTAGTTATTATTTATACACTAAACATGTATTTAATATTAATACAGTAAACTTGTATTAAATATGAATACAAAAACATGTATTTAATTTTAATAAACTAAACATATATTTAATATTAATACACTAAACATGTATTTAACATTTATACACTAAACATGTTTTTAATATTAATACAGTAAACATGTATTTAATATTAATACAAAAAAATGTATTTAATTTTAATAAACTAAACATATATTTAATATTTATACATTAAACATGTATTTAACATTTATACAGTAAAAATGTATTTGATATTAATACACTAAACATGTATTTAATATTTATACACTAAACATGTATTTAATATTGATACAAAAACATGTATTTAATTTTTAATAAACTAAACATATATTTAATATTAATACAATAAACATGTATTTAATATTCATACACTAAACATGTATTTAATATTCATACACTAAACATGTAGTTATTATTCATACACTAAACATGTATTTAATATTAATACAGTAAACATGTGTTAAATATTTATACACTAAACATGTATTTAATATTAATACACTAAACATGTATTTAATATTAATACAAAAACAGGTATTTAATTTTAATAAACTAAATATATATTTAATATTAATACACTAAACATGTATTTAACATTTATACACTAAACATGGGTTTAACATTTATACACTAAACATGTTTTTAATATTAATACACTAAACATGTATTTAATATTAACACAAAAACATGTATTTAGTTGTAATACACTAAACATATATTTAATATTAATACACTAAACATGTATTTAACATTTATACACTAAACATGTATTTAACATTTATACACTAAATATGTTTTTAATATTTATACACTAAACATGTATTTAATATTAATACACTAAACATGTATTTAATATTTATACACTAAACATGTATTTAATATTAATACAAAACATGTATTTATTTTTAATAAACTAAATATATATTTAATATTAATACACTAAACATGTATTTAATATTCATAAACTAAACATGTATTTAATATTTATACACTAAACATGTATTTAATATTAATACAAAAACATGTATTTAATTGTAATAAACTAAACATATATTTAATATTAATACACTAAACATGTATTAAATATTCATACACTAAACATTTATTTAATATTCATTCAATAAACATGTAGCTATTATTCTTACACTTAATATGTATTTAATATTAATACAAAAACATGTATTTAATTTTAATAAACTAATCATATATTTAATATTAATACACTAAACATGTATTTAATAGTTTTACACTAAACGTGTATTTAATATTTATACACTAAAAGTGTATTTAATATTAATACACTAAACATGTATTTAATATTCATACACTAAACATGTATTTAATATTAATACAAAACATGTATTTAATTTTAATAAACTAAATATATATTTAATATTAATACACTAAACATGTATTTAACATTTATACACTAAACATGTAGTTAATATTCATACACTAAACAAGTATTTAATATTAATACACTAGACATGTATTTAATATTAATACACTAAACATGTATTTAATATTAATACACTAAACATGTAATTAATATTAATACACTAAACATGTATTTAATATTAATACACTAAACATGTATTTAATAATTATACACTAAAATGGAATTTAATAATAGACTAAACATGTATTTAATATTTTCACACTAAACTTGTATTTAATATTCATACACTAAACATGTATTTAATATTTATACAATAAACATGTATTTAATAGTTATACACTAATCATGTATTTAATATTAATACACTGATCATGTATTTAATATTTATACACTAAGTATGTATTTAATATTCATACACTTAACATGTATTTAATATTTATACACGAAACATGTATTTAATATTTATACACTAAACATGTATTTAATATTCATACACTAAACATGTATTTAATATTCATAAACTAAACATGTATTTAATATTCATACATTAAACATGTATTTAATATTCATACATTAAACATGTATTTAATATTCATACACTAAACATGTATTTAATATTTATACACTAAACATGTATTTAATATTCATACACTAAACATGTAGTTATGATTTATACACTAAACATGTATTTAATATTAATACAGTAAACATGTATTTAATATTAATACACTAAACATGTATTTAATATTAATACAAAAACATATATTTAATTTTAATAAACTAAATATATATTTAATATTAATACACTAAACATGTATTTAATATTCATAAACTAAACATGTATTTAACATTTATACACTAAACATGTATTTAATATTCATACACTAAACATGTAGTTATTATTTGTACACTAAACATGTATTTAATATTCATACACTAAACATGTAGTTATTATTTGTACACTAAACATGTATTTAATATTTATACACTAAACATGTATTTAATATTAGTACAAAAACTTGTATTTAATTTTAATAAACTAAACATATAATAAATATTAATACACTAAACATGTATTTAATATTAATACAAAATTATGTATTTAATTTTGATAAACTAAATATATATTTAATATTAATACACTAAACATGTATTTAATATTAATAAACTAAACATGTATTTAACATTAATACACTAAACATGTATTTAATATTCATACACTAAACATGTAGTTATTATTTATACACTAAACATGTATTTAATATTAATACACTAAACATGTATCTAATATTTATACACTAAACATGTATTTAATATTAATACACTAAATATGTATTTATTATATATCCACTAAACATGTATTTAATATTCATAAACTAAACATGTATTTAATATTCATACACTAAACGTGTATTTAATATTCATCCACTAAACATGTATTTAATATTAATACAAAAACATGTATTTAAGTTTAATAAACTAAACATATATTTAATATTAATACACTAAACATGTTTTTAATATTTATGCAGTAAACATGTATTTAATATTAATACACTAAACATGTATTTAATATTTATACACTAAACATGTACAGTATTTAATATTAATACAAAAACATGTATTTAATTTTAACAAACTAAACATATATTTAATATTATTACACTAAACATGTATTTAATATTTATACACTAAACATGTATTTAATAGTTACACACTAATCATGTTTTTAATATTAATACACCAATCATGTAGTTAATATTTATACACTAAATATGTATTTAATGTTAATACACTTAACATGTATTTAATATTGATACACGAAACATGTATTTAATATTTATACACTAAACATGTATTTAATATTCATACACTAAACATGTAGTTATTATTTATACACTAAACATGTATATAATATTAATACAGTAAACATGTATTTAATATTAATACACTAAACATGTATTTAATATTAATACAAAAACATGTATTTAATATTCATACATTAAACATGTAGTTATTATTTATACAATAAACATGTATTTAATATTAATACACTAAACATGTATTTAATATTTATACACTAAACATGTATTTAATCTTAATACACTAAACATGTATTTAATATTTATACACTAAACATGTATTTAATATTAATACACTAAATATGTATTTATTATATATCCACTAAACATGTATTTAATATTCATAAACTAAACATGTATTTAATATTCATACACTAAACGTGTATTTAATATTCATACACTAAACATGTATTTAATATTAATACAAAAACATGTATTTAAGTTTAATAAACTAAACATATATTTAATATTCATATACTAAACGTGTATTTAATATTCATACACAAAACATGTATTTAATATTAATACAAAAACATGTATTTAAGTTTAATAAACTAAGCATATATTTAATATTAATACACTAAACATGTTTTTAATATTTATACAGTAAACATGTATTTAATATTAATACACTAAACATGTATTTAATATTTATACACTAAACATGTATTTAATATTTATACATTAAACATGTAGTTATTATTTATACAATAAACATGTATTTAATAGTTATACACTAATCATGTATTTAATATTAATACACTGATCATGTATTTAATATTTATACACTAAGTATGTATTTAATATTCATACACTTAACATGTATTTAATATTTATACACGAAACATGTATTTAATATTTATACACTAAACATGTATTTAATATTCATACATTAAAAATGTATTTAATATTCATAAACTAAACATGTATTTAATATTCATACATTAAACATGTATTTAATATTCATACATTAAACATGTATTTAATATTCATACACTAAACATGTATTTAATATTTATACACTAAACATGTATTTAATATTCATACACTAAACATGTAGTTATGATTTATACACTAAACATGTATTTAATATTAATACAGTAAACATGTATTTAATATTAATACACTAAACATGTATTTAATATTAATACAAAAACATATATTTAATTTTAATAAACTAAATATATATTTAATATTAATACACTAAACATGTATTTAACATTTATACACTAAACATGTATTTAATATTCATACACTAAACATGTAGTTATTATTTGTACACTAAACATGTATTTAATATTAATACACTAAACATGTATTTAATATTTATACACTAAACATGTATTTAATATTAATACACTAAATATGTATTTATTATATATCCACGAAACATGTATTTAATATTTATACACTAAACATGTATTTAATATTCATACATTAAAAATGTATTTAATATTCATACACTAAACAAGTATTTAATATTCATACACTAAACATGTATTTAATATTAATACACTGAACATGTATTTAATAATCATATACTAAACGTATATGTAATCATATATAATCATAATTTAATATTCATACAGTAAACATGTATTTATTATCCTCTAAATAAGGCACACTTGGAAATAATGAATTTCTTTATGTGTGCAGTTGCGGCAGAAGTCCACAGGAGGGCGCACGTTCCCTCTTAATAAGTCCGGTCCTCTCCGTCTCTCTCTCTCTCTTTTTCCTTTTTTTTAATTTATTTTTTTTTTTTTTACATAACTTTGGTTTCTCATACACTTATATTTATACACTAAACATGTATTTAATATTAATACACTAAACATGTATTTAATATTTATACACTAAACATGTATTTAATATTAATACAAAAACATGTATTTAATTTTAATAAACTAAACATATATTTAATATTAATACACTAAACATGTATTTAATATTAATACAAAAACATGTATTTAATTTTATTAAACTAAAAATATATTTCGTATTAATACACTAAACATGTATTTAATATTGTTACACTAAACGTGTAGTTATTATTCATACACTAAACATGTATTTAATATTAATACACTAAACATGTATTTAATATTTATACACTAAACATGTATTTAATATTTATACACTAAACATGTATTTAATATTCATACACTAAAAATTTATTTAATATTAATACACTAAACATGTATTTAATATTTATACACTAAACATGTATTTAATATTAATACAAAACATGTATTTAATTTTAATAAACTAAATATATATTTAATAATAATACACTAAACATGTATTTAATATTCATAAACTAAACATGTATTTAACATTTATACACTAAACATGTATTTAATATTAATACAGAAACATTTATTTAATTTTAATAAAGTAAACATATATTTAATATTAATACACTAAACATGTATTTAATATTCATACACTAAACATGTATTTAATATTTATACACTAAACATGTATTTAATATTAATACACTAAATATTAATTTATTATTCATCCACTAAACATGTATTTAATATTCATAAACTAAACATGTATTTAATATTCATCCACTAAATGTGTATTTAATATTCATACACTAAACATGTATTTAATATTAATACAAAACATGTATTTAAGTTTAATAAACTAAACATATATTTAATATTAATACACTAAACATGTATTTAATATTTATACACAAACATGTATTTAATATTCATACACTAAACATATATTTAATACTCATACACTAAACATGTATTTAATATTCATACACTAAACATGTATTTAATATTAATACACTGAACATGTATTTAATAATCATATACCAAACATATATGTAATTATATACTACTCATATATTTAATATTCATACAGTAAACATGTATTTATTATCCTCTAAATAAGGCACACTTGGAAATAATGAATTTCTTTATGTGTGCAGTTGCGGCAGAAGTCCACAGGAGGGCGCACGTTCCCTCTTAATAAGTCCGGTCCTCTCCGTCTCTCTCTCTCTCTTTTTCCTTTTTTTTTGTTTCTTTTATTTTTTTTTTACATAAGTTTGGTTTCTCATACACTTATATTTATACACTAAACATGTATTTAATATTAATACACTAAACATGTATTTAATATTAATACACTAAACATGTATTTAATATTTATACACTAAACATGTATTTAATATTAATACAAAAACATGTATTTAATTTTAATAAACTAAACATATATTTAATATTAATACACTAAACATGTATTTAACATTTATACACTAAACATTTATTTAATATTAATACACTAAACATGTATTTAATATTTATACACTAAACATGTATTTAATATTAATACAAAAACATGTATTTAATTTTAATAAACTAAACATATATTTAATATTTATACACTAAACATGTATTTAACATTTATACACTAAACATGTATTTAATATTAATACACTAAACATGTATTTAATATTTATACACTAAACATGTATTTAATATTAATACAAAAAAATGTATTTAAATTTAATAAACTAAACATTTATTTAATATTAATACACTAAACATATATTTAATATTTATACACTGAACACGTATTTAATATTCATACACTAAACATGTAGTTATTATTTATACACTAAATATGTATTTAATATTAATACAGTAAACATGTATTAAATATTTATACACTAAACATGTATTTAATATTCATACAATAAACATGTAGTTATTATTCTTACACTTAATATGTATTTAATATTAATACAAAAACATGTATTTAATTTTAATAAACTAAACATATATTTAATATTTATACATTAAACATGTATTTAAAATGTATACAGTAAAAATGTATTCGATATTAATACACTAAACATATATTTAATATTTATACACTAAACATATATTTAATATTTATACACTAAACATGTATTTAATATTAATACACTAAACATGTATTTAATATTTATACACTAAACATGTATTTAATATTAATACAAAACCATGTATTTAAATTTAATAAACTAAACATTTATTTAATATTAATACACTAAACATGTATTTAATATTTATACACTAAACATGTATTTAATATTCATACACTTAACATGTAGGTATTATTCATACACTAAACATGTATTTAATATTCATACAGTAAACATGTATTAAATATTTATACACTAAACATGTATTTAATATTCATTCAATAAACATGTAGTTATTATTCTTACACTTAATATGTATTTAATATTAATACAAAAACATGTATTTAATTTTAATAAACTAAACATTTATTTAATATTAATACACTAAACATGTATTTAATATTTATACGCTAAACATGTATTTAATATTCATACACTAAACATGTAGTTATTATTTATACACTAAACATGTATTTAATATTAAAAAAGTAAACATGAGTTTAGTATTAATATACTAAACATGTAGTTATTATTCATACACTAAACGTGTATTTAATATTCATACACTAAACATGTGTTTAATATTAATATACTAAACATGTAGTTATTATTCATACACTAAACATGTATTTAATATTCATACACTAAACATGTATTTAATATTAATACACTAAATATGTATTTATTATATATCCACTAAACATGTATTTAATATTCATAAACTAAATATATATGTAATATTAATACACTAAACATGTATTTAATATTAATACACTAAACATGTATTTAATAATTATACACTAAATTGGAATTTAATAATAGACTAAACATGTATTTAATATGTTCACACTAAACTTGGTTTAATATTCAGACACTAAACATGTATTTAATATTCATAAACATGTAGTTATTATTCATACACTAAACATGTATTTAATATTAATACACTAAACATGTATTTAATATTAATACAAAAACATGTATTTAATTTTAATAAACTAAACATATATTTAATATTGATACACAAAACATGTATTTAATATTCATACACTAAACATGTATTTAATATTAATACACTAAACATGTATTTAATATTTATACACTAAACATGTATTTAATATTTATACACTAAACATGTATTTAATATTAATACAAAAACATGTATTTAATTTTAATAAACTAAACATATATTTAATATTATTACACTAAACATGTATTTAATATTTATACACTAAACATGTATTTAATATTAATACACTAATCATGTATTTAATATTTATACACTAAATATGTATTTAATATTCATACACTTAACATGTATTCAATAATAATACACTAAACATGTATTTAATATTAATACAAAAACATGTATTTAATAGTAATAAACTAAATATATATTTAATATTAATACACTAAATATGTATTTAATATTCATAAACTAAACATGTATCTAACATTTATACACTAAACATGTATTTAATATTCATACACTATATATGTAGTTATTATTTATACACTAAACATGTATTTAATATTAATACACTAAACATGTATTTAATATTAATACACTAAACATGTATTTAATATTTATACAGTAAACATGTATTGAATATTCATACACTAAACATGTATTTAATATTCATACGCTAAACATGTATTTAATATTCATACACTAAACATGTATTTAATATTAATACACTAAACATGTATTTAATATTTATACACTAACCATGTATTTAATATTAATACAAAATTATGTATTTAATTTTAATAAACTAAACATATATTTAATATTATTACACTAAACATGTATTTAATATTTATACACTGAACATGTATTTAATATTCATACACCAAACATTTAGTTATTATTTATACACTAAACATGTATTTAATATTAATACAAAAACATGTATTTAATTTTTAATAAACTAAACATATATTTAATATTAATACACTAAACATGTATTTAATGTTTATACACTAAACATGTATTTAATATTCATACACTAAACATGTATTTAATATTAATACAAAATTATGTATTTAATTTTAATAAACTAAACATATATTTAATATTATTACACTAAACATGTATTTAATATTTATACACTGAACATGTATTTAATATTCATACACTAAACATTTAGTTATTATTTATACACTAAACATGTATTTAATATTAATACAAAAACATGTATTTAATTTTTAATAAACTAAACATATATTTAATATTAATACACTAAACATGTATTTAATATTTATACACTAAACATGTATTTAATATTCATACACTAAACATGTAGTTATTATTCATACACTAAACATGTATTTAATATTAATACAGTAAACATGTATTAAATATTTATACACTAAACATGTATTTAATATTCATACAATAAACATGTAGTTATTATTCTTACACTTAATATGTATTCAATATTAATACAAAAACATGTTTTTAATTTTAATAAACTAAACATATATTTAATATTAATACACTAAACATGTATTTAATATTTATACACTAAACATGTAGTTATTATTTATACACTAAACATGTATTTAATATTAATACAGTAAACTTGTATTAAATATTAATACAAAAACATGTATTTAATTTGAATAAACTAAACATATATTTAATATTAATACACTAAACATGTATTTAACATTTATACACTAAACATGTTTTTAATATTAATACAGTAAACATGTATTTAATATTAATACAAAAAAATGTATTTAATTTTAATAAACTAAACATATATTTAATATTTATACATTAAACATGTATTTAACATTTATACAGTAAAAATGTATTTGATATTAATACACTAAACATGTATTTAATATTTATACACTAAACATGTATTTAATATTGATACAAAAACATGTATTTAATTTTTAATAAACTAAACATATATTTAATATTAATACAATAAACATGTATTTAATATTCATACACTAAACATGTATTTAATATTCATACACTAAACATGTAGTTATTATTCATACACTAAACATGTATTTAATATTAATACAGTAAACATGTGTTAAATATTTATACACTAAACATGTATTTAATATTAATACACTAAACATGTATTTAATATTAATACAAAAACAGGTATTTAATTTTAATAAACTAAATATATATTTAATATTAATACACTAAACATGTATTTAACATTTATACACTAAACATGTATTTAACATTTATACACTAAACATGTTTTTAATATTAATACACTAAACATGTATTTAATATTAACACAAAAACATGTATTTAGTTGTAATACACTAAACATATATTTAATATTAATACACTAAACATGTATTTAACATTTATACACTAAACATGTATTTAACATTTATACACTAAATATGTTTTTAATATTCATACACTAAACATGTATTTAATATTAATACACTAAACATGTATTTAATATTTATACACTAAACATGTATTTAATATTAATACAAAACATGTATTTATTTTTAATAAACTAAATATATATTTAATATTAATACACTAAACATGTATTTAATATTCATAAACTAAACATGTATTTAATATTTATACACTAAACATGTATTTAATATTAATACAAAAACATGTATTTAATTTTAATAAACTAAACATATATTTAATATTATTACACTAAACATGTATTTAATATTTATACACTAAACATGTATTTAATATTAATACACTAATCATGTATTTAATATTTATACACTAAATATGTATTTAATATTCATACACTTAACATGTATTCAATAATAATACACTAAACATGTATTCAATAATAATACACTAAACATGTATTTAATATTAATACAAAAACATGTATTTAATTGTAATAAACTAAATATATATTTAATATTAATACACTAAATATGTATTTAATATTCATAAACTAAACATGTATCTAACATTTATACACTAAACATGTATTTAATATTCATACACTATATATGTAGTTATTATTTATACACTAAACATGTATTTAATATTAATACACTAAACATGTATTTAATATTAATACACTAAACATGTATTTAATATTTATACAGTAAACATGTATTGAATATTCATACACTAAACATGTATTTAATATTCATACGCTAAACATGTATTTAATATTCATACACTAAACATGTATTTAATATTAATACACTAACCATGTATTTAATATTAATACAAAATTATGTATTTAATTTTAATAAACTAAACATATATTTAATATTATTACACTAAACATGTATTTAATATTTATACACTGAACATGTATTTAATATTCATACACCAAACATTTAGTTATTATTTATACACTAAACATGTATTTAATATTAATACAAAAACATGTATTTAATTTTTAATAAACTAAACATATATTTAATATTAATACACTAAACATGTATTTAATGTTTATACACTAAACATGTATTTAATATTCATACACTAAACATGTATTTAATATTAATACAAAATTATGTATTTAATTTTAATAAACTAAACATATATTTAATATTATTACACTAAACATGTATTTAATATTTATACACTGAACATGTATTTAATATTCATACACTAAACATTTAGTTATTATTTATACACTAAACATGTATTTAATATTAATACAAAAACATGTATTTAATTTTTAATAAACTAAACATATATTTAATATTAATACACTAAACATGTATTTAATATTTATACACTAAACATGTATTTAATATTCATACACTAAACATGTAGTTATTATTCATACACTAAACATGTATTTAATATTAATACAGTAAACATGTATTAAATATTTATACACTAAACATGTATTTAATATTCATACAATAAACATGTAGTTATTATTCTTACACTTAATATGTATTCAATATTAATACAAAAACATGTTTTTAATTTTAATAAACTAAACATATATTTAATATTAATACACTAAACATGTATTTAATATTTATACACTAAACATGTAGTTATTATTTATACACTAAACATGTATTTAATATTAATACAGTAAACTTGTATTAAATATTAATACAAAAACATGTATTTAATTTTAATAAACTAAACATATATTTAATATTAATACACTAAACATGTATTTAACATTTATACACTAAACATGTTTTTAATATTAATACAGTAAACATGTATTTAATATTAATACAAAAAAATGTATTTAATTTTAATAAACTAAACATATATTTAATATTTATACATTAAACATGTATTTAACATTTATACAGTAAAAATGTATTTGATATTAATACACTAAACATGTATTTAATATTTATACACTAAACATGTATTTAATATTGATACAAAAACATGTATTTAATTTTTAATAAACTAAACATATATTTAATATTAATACAATAAACATGTATTTAATATTCATACACTAAACATGTATTTAATATTCATACACTAAACATGTAGTTATTATTCATACACTAAACATGTATTTAATATTAATACAGTAAACATGTGTTAAATATTTATACACTAAACATGTATTTAATATTAATACACTAAACATGTATTTAATATTAATACAAAAACAGGTATTTAATTTTAATAAACTAAATATATATTTAATATTAATACACTAAACATGTATTTAACATTTATACACTAAACATGGGTTTAACATTTATACACTAAACATGTTTTTAATATTAATACACTAAACATGTATTTAATATTAACACAAAAACATGTATTTAGTTGTAATACACTAAACATATATTTAATATTAATACACTAAACATGTATTTAACATTTATACACTAAACATGTATTTAACATTTATACACTAAATATGTTTTTAATATTTATACACTAAACATGTATTTAATATTAATACACTAAACATGTATTTAATATTTATACACTAAACATGTATTTAATATTAATACAAAACATGTATTTATTTTTAATAAACTAAATATATATTTAATATTAATACACTAAACATGTATTTAATATTCATAAACTAAACATGTATTTAATATTTATACACTAAACATGTATTTAATATTAATACAAAAAAATGTATTTAATTTTAATAAACTAAACATATATTTAATATTATTACACTAAACATGTATTTAATATTTATACACTAAACATGTATTTAATAGTTATACACTAATCATGTATTTAATATTAATACACTAATCATGTATTTAATATTTATACACTAAATATGTATTTAATATTCATACACTTAACATGTATTCAATAATAATACACTAAACATGTATTTAATATTAATACAAAAACATGTATTTAATTGTAATAAACTAAATATATATTTAATATTAATACACTAAATATGTATTTAATATTCATAAACTAAACATGTATCTAACATTTATACACTAAACATGTATTTAATATTCATACACTATATATGTAGTTATTATTTATACACTAAACATGTATTTAATATTAATACACTAAACATGTATTTAATATTAATACACTAAACATGTATTTAATATTTATACACTAACCATGTATTTAATATTAATACAAAATTATGTATTTAATTTTAATAAACTAAACATATATTTAATATTATTACACTAAACATGTATTTAATATTTATACACTGAACATGTATTTAATATTCATACACCAAACATTTAGTTATTATTTATACACTAAACATGTATTTAATATTAATACAAAAACATGTATTTAATTTTTAATAAACTAAACATATATTTAATATCAATACACTAAACATGTATTTAATATTTATACACTAAACATGTATTTAATATTCATACACTAAACATGTATTTAATATTAATACAAAATGATGTATTTAATTTTAATAAACTAAACATATATTTAATATTTATACACTGAACATGTATTTAATATTCATACACTAAACATTTAGTTATTATTTATACACTAAACATGTATTTAATATTAATACAAAAACATGTATTTAATTTTTAATAAACTAAACATATATTTAATATTAATACACTAAACATGTATTTAATATTTATACACTAAACATGTAGTTATTATTCATACACTAAACATGTATTTAATATTAATACAGTAAACATGTATTAAATATTCATACACTAAACATGTATTTAATATTCATACAATAAACATGTAGTTATTATTCTTACACTTAATATGTATTCAATATTAATACAAAAACATGTTTTTAATTTTAATAAACTAAACATATATTTAATATTAATACACTAAACATGTATTTAATATTTATACACTAAACATGTAGTTATTATTTATACAATAAACATGTATTTAATATTAATACAGTAAACTTGTATTAAATATTAATACAAAAACATGTATTTAATTTTAATAAACTAAACATATATTTAATATTAATACACTAAACATGTATTTAACATTTATACACTAAACATGTTTTTAATATTAATACACTAAACATGTATTTAATATTAATACAAAAACATGTATTTAATTTTAATAAACTAAACATATATTTAATATTTATACATCAAACATGTATTTAACATTTATACAGTAAAAATGTATTTGATATTAATACACTAAACATGTATTTAATATTAATACAAAAACATGTATTTAATTTTTAATAAACTAAACATATATTTAATATTAATACACTAAACATGTATTTAATATTTATACACTAAACATGTATTTAATATTCATACACTAAACATGTAGTTATTATTCATACACTAAACATGTATTTAATATTAATACAGTAAACATGTGTTAAATATTTATACACTAAAAATGTATTTAATATTAATACACTAAACATGTATTTAATATTAATACAAAAACATGTATTTAATTTTAATAAACTAAATATATATTTAATATTAATACATTAAACATGTATTTAATATTTTTACACTAAACGTGTATTTAATATTCGTACACTAAAAGTGTATTTAATATTCATACACTAAACATGTGTTTAACATTAATACAAAAACATGTATTTAATTGTAATAAACTAAATATATATTTAATATTAATACACTAAACATGTATTTAATATTAATAAACTAAATATATATCTAATATTAATACACTAAACATGTATTTAATATTAATACACTAAACATGTATTTAATAATTATACACTAAAATGGAATTTAATAATAGACTAAACATGTATTTAATATTTTCACACTAAACTTGTATTTAATATTCATACACTAAACATGTATTTAATATTCATACACTAAACATGTAGTTATTATTCATACACTAAACATGTATTTAATATTAATACACTAAACATGTATTTAATATTATTACAAAAACATGTATTTAATTGTAATAAATTAAATATATATTTAATATTAATACACTAAACATGTATTTATTATTCATAAACTAAACATGTATCTAACAATTATACACTAAACATGTATTTAATATTCATACACTAAACATGTAGTTATTATTTATACACTAAACATGTATTTAATATTAATACACTAAACATGTATTTAATATTAATACATTAAACATGTATTTAATATTTATACAGTAAACATGTATTGAATATTCATACACTAAACATGTATTTAATATTCATACGCTAAACATGTATTTAATATTCATACACTAAACATGTATTTAATATTAATACACTAAAAATGTATTTAATATTTATACACTAACCATGTATTTAATATTAATACAAAATTATGTATTTAATTTTAATAAACTAAACATATATTTAATATTATTACACTAAACATGTATTTAATATTTATACACTGAACATGTATTTAATATTCATACACTAAACATTTAGTTATTATTTATACACTAAACATGTATTTAATATTAATACACTAAACATGTATCTAATATTAATACACTAAACATGTATTTAATATTAATACACTAAACATTTATTTAATATTAATACAATAATCATGTATTTAATATTTATACACTAAATATGTATTTAATATCCATACACTTAACATGTATTTAATATTCATACACTAAACATGTATTTAATATTCATACATTAAACATGTATTTAATATTCATACACTAAACATGTATTTAATATTCATACATTAAACATGTATTTAATATTTATACACTATACATGTATTTAATATTCGTACACGAAACATGTATTTAATATTTATACACTAAACATGTATTTAGTATTTATACACTAAACATGTATTTAATATTTATACACTAAACATGTATTTAATATTAATACAAAAACATGTATTTAATTTTAATAAACTAAACATGTATTTAATATTAATACACTAAACATGTATTTAATATTCATACACTAAACATGTATTTAATATTCATACACTAAACATGTATTTAATATTAATACACTAAACATGTATTTAATATTAATACAAAAACATGTATTTAATTTTAATAAACTAAACATATATTTAATATTAATACAAAAACATGTATTTAATTTTAATAAAGTAAACACATATTTAATATTAATACACTAAACATGTATTTAATATTTATACACTAAACATGTATTTAATATTTATACACTAAACATGTATTTAATATTAATACACTAAATATTTACTGTATTTATTATTCATCCACTAAACCTGTATTTAATATTTATACACTAAACATGTATTTAATATTAATACAAAAACATGTATTTAAGTTTAATAAACTAAACATATATTTAATATTAGTACACTAAACATGTATTTAATATTTATACACAAACATGTATTTAATATTCATACACTAAACATGTATTTAATATTCATACACTAAACATGTATTTAATATTCATACACTAAACATGTATTTAATATTCATACACTAAACATGTATTTAATATTAATACACTGAACATGTATTTAATAATCATATACCAAACATATATGTAATTATATACTAAACATATATTTAATATTCATACAGTAAACATGTATTTATTATCCTCTAAATAAGGCACACTTGGAAATAATGAATTTCTTTATGTGTGCAGTTGCGGCAGAAGTCCACAGGAGGGCGCACGTTCCCTCTTAATATGCCCGGTCCTCTCCGTCTCTCTCTCTCTCTTTTTCCTTTTTTTTGGTTTCTTTTATTATTTTTTTTACATAAGTTTGGTTTCTCATACACTTATATTTATACACTAAACATGTATTTAATGTATTTAAACTTTAACCTTAGTCCTAACATAAATAATAAATATAAATCGTTTGAGGTGCTTACTATGAGGTCTGTCACACCGCTGCCTCTACACCTGGCTGTTATCTACCGCCCCCCAGGGCCCTATTCGGACTTTATCAATGAATTCTCAGAGTTTGTTGCTGATCTAGTGACACACGCCGATAATATAATCATAATGGGGGACTTTAATATCCATATGAATACCCCATCGGACCCACCGTGCGTAGCGCTCCAGACTGTATTTGATAGCTGTGGTCTCACACAAATAATAAATGAACCCACGCATCGCAACGGTAATACGATAGACCTAGTGCTTGTCAGGGGCATCACCGTTTCCAAAGTTACGATACTCCCGTATACTAAAGTATTGTCCGATCATTACCTTATAAAATTCGAGGTTCAGACGCATGTTCGTCAAACTAATAATAATAATAACTGCTATAGCAGCCGCAACATTAATACGGCCACAACGACAACTCTTGCTGACCTACTGCCCTCGGTTATGGCACCATTCCCAAAGTATGTGGGCTCTATTGATAACCTCACTAACAACTTTAACGACGCCCTGCGCGAAACCATTGATAACATAGCACCTCTAAAGTTAAAAAAGGCTCCAAAAAAGCGCACCCCGTGGTTTACAGAAGAAACTAGAGCTCAGAAATTATTATGTAGAAAGCTGGAACGCAAATGGCGCACGACTAAACTTGAGGTGCACCATCAAGCATGGAGTGATGGTTTAATAACTTATAAACGCATGCTTACCTTAGCTAAAGCTAAATATTACTCAAATCTCATCCACCGTAATAAAAACGATCCTAAATTTTTGTTTAGTACGGTAGCATCGCAAACCCAACAAGGGACTCCTTCCAGTAGCTCCACCCACTCAGCTGATGACTTTATGCAATTCTTTAGTAAGAAAATTGAAGTCATTAGAAAGGAGATTAAAGACAATGCGTCCCAGCTACAACGGGGTTCTATTAACACTGACACGAATGTATATACGACGGATACTGCCCTCCAAAATAGTTTCTCTCGTTTTGAGGAAATAACATTAGAGGAATTGTTACAACGTGTAAATGGAATAAAACAGACAACATGTTTACTTGACCCTCTTCCTGGGAAACTGATCAAGGAGCTCTTTGTATTATTAGGTCCATCAGTGCTAAATATTATAAACTTATCACTCTCCTCGGGCACTGTTCCCCTAGCATTCAAAAAAGCGGTTATTCATCCTCTTCTTAAAAGACCTAACCTCGATCCTGACCTCATGGTAAACTACCGACCGGTGTCTCACCTTCCCTTTATTTCAAAAATCCTCGAAAAAATTGTTGCGGAGCAGTTAAATGAACACTTAGCGTCTAACAATCTATGTGAAACCTTTCAATCCGGTTTCAGGGCAAATCACTCCATGGAGACAGCCCTCGCAAAAATGACTAATGATCTATTGCTAACGATGGATTCTGATGCGTCATCTATGTTGCTGCTCCTCGATCTTAGAGCTGCTTTCGATACCGTCGATCATAATATTTTATTAGAACATATCAAAACACGAATTGGTATGTCAGACTTAGCCCTGCCTTGGTTTAACTCTTATCTTACCGATAGGATGCAGTGTGTCTCCCATAACAATGTGACCTCGGACTACGTTAAGGTAACGTGTGGAGTTCCCCAGGGTTCGGTCCTTGGCCCTGCACTCTTCAGCAGCTACATGCTGCCGCTAGGTGACATCATACGCAAATACGGTATTAGCTTTCACTGTTATGCTGATGACACCCAACTCTACATGCCCCTAAAGCTGACCAACACGCCGGATTGTAGTCAGTTGGAGGCGTGTCTTAATGAAATTAAACAATGGATGTCCGCTAACTTTTTGCAACTCAACGCCAAAAAAACGGAAATGCTGATTATCGGTCCTGCTAGACACCGAACTCTATTTAATAATACAACTTTAACATTTGACAACCAAACAATTAAACAAGGCGACACGGTAAAGAATCTGGGTATTATCTTCGACCCAACTCTCTCCTTTGAGGCACACATTAAAAGCGTTACTAAAACGGCCTTCTTTCATCTCCGTAATATCGCTAAAATTCGCTCCATTCTGTCCACTAAAGACGCTGAGATCATTATCCATGCGTTTGTTACGTCTCGCCTCGACTACTGTAACGTATTATTTTCGGGCCTCCCCATGTCTAGCATTAAAAGATTACAGTTGGTACAAAATGCGGCTGCTAGACTTTTGACAAGAACAAGAAAGTTTGATCACATTACGCCTGTACTGTATATACCTTTATATACATATATACATACATATATACCTATACTGGCTCACCTGCACTGGCTTCCTGTGCACTTAAGATGCGACTTTAAGGTTTTACTACTTACGTATAAAATACTACACGGTCTAGCTCCATCCTATCTTGCCGATTGTATTGTACCATATGTCCCGGCAAGAAATCTGCGTTCAAAGGACTCCGGCTTATTAGTGATTCCCAAAGCCCAAAAAAAGTCTGCGGGCTATAGAGCGTTTTCCGTTCGGGCTCCAGTACTCTGGAATGCCCTCCCGGTAACAGTTCGAGATGCCACCTCAGTAGAAGCATTTAAGTCTCACCTTAAAACTCATTTGTATACTCTAGCCTTTAAATAAACTCCCTTTTTAGACCAGTTGATCTGCCGTTTCTTTTCTTTTTCTTCCATGTCCCACTCTCCCTTGTGGAGATGCGATGCTGATCCGCCTCCGCTTGGGATGGTTTCCTGCTGGTTCCGCTGTGAACGGGACTCTCGCTGCTGTGTTGGATCCGCTTTGGACTGGACTCTCGCGACTATGTTGGATCCATTGTGGATTGAACTTTCACAGTATCATGTTAGACCCGCTCGACATCCATTGCTTTCCTCCTCTCTAAGGTTCTCATAGTCATCATTGTCACTGACGTCCCACTGGGTGTGAGTTTTCCTTGCCCTTATGTGGGCCTACCGAGGATGTCGTAGTGGTTTGTGCAGCCCTTTGAGACACTAGTGATTTAGGGCTATATAAGTAAACATTGATTGATTGATTGATTAATATTAATACACTAAACATGTATTTAATATTTATACACTAAACATGTATTTAATATTAATACAAAAACATGTATTTAATTTTAATACACTAAACATATATTTAATATTAATACACTAAACATGTATTTAACATTCATACACTAAACATGTTTTTAATATTAATACAAAAACATGTATTTAATTTAAATACACTAAACATATATTTAATATTAATACACTAAACATGTATTTAATATTAATACAAAAACATGTATTTAATTTTAATAAACTAAACAAATATTTAATATTAATACACTAAACATGTATTAAATATTCATACACTAAACATGTATTTAATTTTCATTTAATAAATATGTAGTTATAATTCTTACACTTAATATGTATTTAATAGTAATACAAAAACATGTATTTAATTTTAATAAACTAAACATATATTTAATATTATTACACTAAACATGTATTTAATATTGTTACACTAAACGTGTATTTACTATTTACACACTAAAAGTGTATTTAATATTAATACACTAAACATGTGTTTAATATTAATACACTAAAGATGTATTTAATATTAATACACTAAACATGTATTTAATACGTATACACTAAACATGTATTTAATATTTATACAAAACTGTATTTAATTTTAATAAACTAAATATATATTTAATATTAATAGACTAAACATGTATTTAATATTCATAAACTAAACATGTATTTAACATTTATACACTAAACATGTATTTAATATTTATACACTAAACCTGTAGTTATTATTCATACACTAAACATGTATTTAATATTAATACACTAAACCTGTATTTAATATTTATACACTAAACATGTATTTAATATTTATAAACTAAACATGTATTTAATATTTATACACTAAACATGTATTTAATATTAATACACTAAATATGTATTTATTATTTATCCACTAAACATGTATTTAATATTCATAAACTAAACATGTATTTAATATTCATACACTAAACATGTATTTAATATTAATACAAAAACATGTATTTAAGTTTAATAAACTAAACATATATTTAATATTAATACACTAAACATGTATTTAATATTTATACACAAACATGTATTTAATATTCATACACTAAACATGTATTTAATATTCATACACTAAACATGTATTTAATATTCATACACTAAACATGTATTTATTATCCTCTAAATAAGGCACACTTGGAAATAATGAATTTCTTTATGCGTGCAGTTGCGGCAGAAGTCCACAGGAGGGCGCACGTTCCCTCTTAATAAGTCCGGTCCTCTCCGTCTCTCTCTCTCTCTTTTTCCTTTTTTTTTGTTTCTTTTATTTTTTTTTACATAAGTTTGGTTTCTCATACACTTATATTTATACACTAAATATGTATTTAATATTAATACACTAAACATGTATTTAATATTTATACACTAAACATGTATTTAATATTTATACACTAAACATGTATTTAATATTAATACAAAAACATGTATTTAATTTTAATAAACTAAACATATATTTAATATTAATACACTAAACATGTATTTAATATTCATACACTAAACATGTATTTAATATTCATACACTAAACATGTATTTAATATTCATACACTAAACATGTATTTAATATTAATACAAAAACATGTATTTAATTGTAATAAACTAAACATATATTTAATATTAATACACTAAACATGTATTAAATATTCATACACTAAACATTTATTTAATATTCATTCAATAAACATGTAGTTATTATTCTTACACTTAATATGTATTTAATATTAATACAAAAACATGTATTTAATTTTAATAAACTAATCATATATTTAATATTAATACACTAAACATGTATTTAATAGTTTTACACTAAACGTGTATTTAATATTTATACACTAAAAGTGTATTTAATATTAATACACTAAACATGTATTTAATATTTATACACTAAACATGTATTTAATATTCATACACTAAACATGTATTTAATATTTACACACTAAACATGTATTTAATATTAATACAAAACATGTATTTAATTTTAATAAACTAAATATATATTTAATATTAATACACTAAACATGTATTTAACATTTATACACTAAACATGTAGTTAATATTCATACACTAAACAAGTATTTAATATTAATACACTAAACATGTATTTAATATTAATACACTAAACATGTATTTAATATTAATACACTAAACCTGTATTTAATATTAATACACTAAACATGTATTTAATATTAATACACTAAACATGTATTTAATAATTATACACTAAAATGGAATTTAATAATAGACTAAACATGTATTTAATATTTTCACACTAAACTTGTATTTAATATTCATACACTAAACATGTATTTAATATTCATACACTAAACATGTAGTTATTATTCATACACTAAACATGTATTTAATATGTATACACTAAACATGTATTTAATATTTACAAACCAAACATGTATTTAATATTTATACACTAAACATGTATTTAATATTAATACAAAAACATGTATTTAATTTTAATAAACTAAATATAAATTTAATATTAATACACTAAACATGTATTTAATATTCATAAACTAAACAATATTTATACACTAAACATGTATTTAATATTCATACACTAAACATGTAGTTATTATTTATACACTAAACATGTATTTAATATTAATACAAAAACATGTATTTAATTTTAATAAACTAAATATAAATTTAATATTAATACACTAAACATGTATTTAATATTCATAAACTAAACAATATTTATACACTAAACATGTATTTAATATTCATACACTAAACATGTAGTTATTATTCATACACTAAACATGTATTTAATATTAATACACTAAACATGTATTTAATATTCATAAACTAAACCTGTATTTAATATTTATACACTAAACATGTATTTAATATTAATACACTAAACATGTATTTAATATTTATACACTAAACATGTATTTAATATTTATACACTAAATATGTATTTATTATATATCCACTAAACATGTATTTAATATTCATAAACTAAACATGTATTTAATATTCATACACTAAACATGTATTTAATATTAATACAAAAACATGTATTTAAGTTTAATAAACTAAACATATATTTAATATTAATACACTAAACATCTATTTAATATGTATACAGTAAACATGTATTGAATATTCATACACTAAACATGTATTTAATATTCATACACTAAACTTGTATTTAATATTCATACACTAAACATGTATTTAATATTAATACACTAAACATGTATTTAATATCTATACACTAAACATGTATTTAATATTAATACAAAAACATGTATTTAATTTTAATAAACTAAATATATATTTAATATTCATACACTAAACATTTAGTTATTATTTATACACTAAACATGTATTTAATATTAATATACTAAACATGTATTTAATATTAATACACTAAACATGTATTCAATATTTATACACTAATCATCTATTTAATACTAATACTCTAATCATGTATTTAATATTTATACACTAAATATGTATTTAATATTAATACACTTAACATGTATTTAATATTTACACACGAAACACGTATTTAATATTTATACACTAAACATGTATTCAATATTCATACACTAAACATGTATTTAATAATCATACATTAAACATGTGTTTAATATTTATACACTAAACATGTATTTAATATTCATACACGAAACTTGTATTTAATATTTATACACTACATATGTATTTAATATTCATACATTAAACTAGTATTTAATATTCATACACTAAACATGTATTTAATATTTATACACTAAACATGTATTTAATATTCATACACTAAACATGTATTTAATATTCATACACTAAACATGTATTTAATATTAATACACTGATTATGTATTTAATAATCATATACTAAACGTATATGTTATTGTACACTAATCATATATTTAATTTTCATACAGTAAACATGTATTTAATATTTATACACTAAACATGTATTTAATATTTATACACTAAACATGTATTTAATATTCATACACTAAACATGTATTTAATATTAATACACTAAACATGTATTTAATATTCATACACTGAACATGTATTTAATATTCATACACTAAACATGTATTTAATATTCATACACTAAACATGTATTTATTATTAATACACTGAACATGTATTTAATAATCATATACCAAACATATATGTAATTTATATACTAATCATATATTTAATATTCATACAGTAAACATGTATTTATTATCCTCTAAATAAGGCACACTTGGAAATAATGAATTTCTTTATGTGTGCAGTTGCGACAGAAGTCCACAGGAGGGCGCACGTTCCCTCTTAATAAGTCCGGTCCTCTCCGTCTCTCTCTCTCTCTTTTTCCTTTTTTTTGTTTCTTTTATTTTTTTTTACATAAGTTTGGTTTCTCATACACTTATATTTATACACTAAACATGTATTTAATATTAATACACTAAACATGTATTTAATATTTATACACTAAACATGTATTTAATATTTATACACTAAACATGTATTTAATATTAATACAAAAACATGTATTTAATTTTAATAAACTAAACATATATTTAATATTAATACACTAAACATGTATTTAATATTTATACACTAAACATGTATTTAATATTCATACACTAAACATGTATTTAATATTCATACACTAAACATGTATTTAATATTAATACAAAAACATATATTTAATTTTAATAAACTAAACATATATTTGATATTAATACACTAAACATGTATTTAACATTCATACACTAAACATGTATATAATATTAATACACTAATCATGTATTTAATATTTATACACTAAACATGTATCTAATATTAATACAAAAACATGTATTTAATTTTAATACACTAAACATATATTTAATATTTATACACTAAACATGTTTTTAATATTAATACAATAAACATGTATTTAATAATTATACACTAAAATGGAATTTAATAATAGACTAAACATGTATTTAATATTTTCACACTAAACTTGTATTTAATATTCATACACTAAACATGTATTTAATATTCATACACTAAACATGTAGTTATTATTTATACACTAAACATGTATTTAATATTAATACAAAAACATGTATTTAATTTTAATAAACTAAACATATATTTAATATTAATACACTAAACATGTATTTAATATTCATACACTAAACATGTATTTAATATTCATACACTAAACATGTATTTAATATTAATACACTAAACATGTATTTAATATTAATACAAAAACATGTATTTAATTGTAATAAACTAAACATATATTTAATATTAATACACTAAACATGTATTAGATATTCATACACTAAACATGTATTTAATTTTCATTTAATAAATATGTAGTTATAATTCTTACACTTAATATGTATTTAATAGTAATACAAAAACATGTATTTAATTTTAATAAACTAAACATATATTTAATATTATTACACTAAACATGTATTTAATATTGTTACACTAAACGTGTATTTACTATTTACACACTAAAAGTGTATTTAATATTAATACACTAAACATGTGTTTAATATTAATACACTAAAGATGTATTTAATATTCATACACTAAACATGTATTTAATATTAATACACTAAACATGTATTTAATATTAATACAAAAACATGTATTTAATTGTAATAAACTAAACATATATTTAATATTAATACACTAAACATGTATTAAATATTCATACACTAAACATTTATTTAATATTCATTCAATAAACATGTAGTTATTATTCTTACACTTAATATGTATTTAATATTAATACAAAAACATGTATTTAATTTTAATAAACTAATCATATATTTAATATTAATACACTAAACATGTATTTAATAGTTTTACACTAAACGTGTATTTAATATTTATACACTAAAAGTGTATTTAATATTAATACACTAAACATGTATTTAATATTCATACACTAAACATGTATTTAATATTAATACAAAACATGTATTTAATTTTAATAAACTAAATATATATTTAATATTAATACACTAAACATGTATTTAACATTTATACACTAAACATGTAGTTAATATTCATACACTAAACAAGTATTTAATATTAATACACTAGACATGTATTTAATATTAATACACTAAACATGTATTTAATATTAATACACTAAACCTGTATTTAATATTAATACACTAAACATGTATTTAATATTAATACACTAAACATGTATTTAATAATTATACACTAAAATGGAATTTAATAATAGACTAAACATGTATTTAATATTTTCACACTAAACTTGTATTTAATATTCATACACTAAACATGTATTTAATATTTATACAATAAACATGTATTTAATAGTTATACACTAATCATGTATTTAATATTAATACACTGATCATGTATTTAATATTTATACACTAAGTATGTATTTAATATTCATACACTTAACATGTATTTAATATTTATACACGAAACATGTATTTAATATTTATACACTAAACATGTATTTAATATTCATACACTAAACATGTATTTAATATTCATAAACTAAACATGTATTTAATATTCATACATTAAACATGTATTTAATATTCATACATTAAACATGTATTTAATATTCATACACTAAACATGTATTTAATATTTATACACTAAACATGTATTTAATATTCATACACTAAACATGTAGTTATGATTTATACACTAAACATGTATTTAATATTAATACAGTAAACATGTATTTAATATTAATACACTAAACATGTATTTAATATTAATACAAAAACATATATTTAATTTTAATAAACTAAATATATATTTAATATTAATACACTAAACATGTATTTAATATTCATAAACTAAACATGTATTTAACATTTATACACTAAACATGTATTTAATATTCATACACTAAACATGTAGTTATTATTTGTACACTAAACATGTATTTAATATTCATACACTAAACATGTAGTTATTATTTGTACACTAAACATGTATTTAATATTTATACACTAAACATGTATTTAATATTAGTACAAAAACTTGTATTTAATTTTAATAAACTAAACATATAATAAATATTAATACACTAAACATGTATTTAATATTAATACAAAATTATGTATTTAATTTTGATAAACTAAATATATATTTAATATTAATACACTAAACATGTATTTAATATTAATAAACTAAACATGTATTTAACATTAATACACTAAACATGTATTTAATATTCATACACTAAACATGTAGTTATTATTTATACACTAAACATGTATTTAATATTAATACACTAAACATGTATCTAATATTTATACACTAAACATGTATTTAATATTAATACACTAAATATGTATTTATTATATATCCACTAAACATGTATTTAATATTCATAAACTAAACATGTATTTAATATTCATACACTAAACGTGTATTTAATATTCATCCACTAAACATGTATTTAATATTAATACAAAAACATGTATTTAAGTTTAATAAACTAAACATATATTTAATATTAATACACTAAACATGTTTTTAATATTTATGCAGTAAACATGTATTTAATAATAATACACTAAACATGTATTTAATATTTATACACTAAACATGTATTTAATATTAATACAAAAACATGTATTTAATTTTAACAAACTAAACATATATTTAATATTATTACACTAAACATGTATTTAATATTTATACACTAAACATGTATTTAATAGTTACACACTAATCATGTTTTTAATATTAATACACCAATCATGTAGTTAATATTTATACACTAAATATGTATTTAATGTTAATACACTTAACATGTATTTAATATTGATACACGAAACATGTATTTAATATTTATACACTAAACATGTATTTAATATTCATACACTAAACATGTAGTTATTATTTATACACTAAACATGTATATAATATTAATACAGTAAACATGTATTTAATATTAATACACTAAACATGTATTTAATATTAATACAAAAACATGTATTTAATATTCATACATTAAACATGTAGTTATTATTTATACAATAAACATGTATTTAATATTAATACACTAAACATGTATTTAATATTTATACACTAAACATGTATTTAATCTTAATACACTAAACATGTATTTAATATTTATACACTAAACATGTATTTAATATTAATACACTAAATATGTATTTATTATATATCCACTAAACATGTATTTAATATTCATAAACTAAACATGTATTTAATATTCATACACTAAACGTGTATTTAATATTCATACACTAAACATGTATTTAATATTAATACAAAAACATGTATTTAAGTTTAATAAACTAAACATATATTTAATATTCATACACTAAACGTGTATTTAATATTCATACACAAAACATGTATTTAATATTAATACAAAAACATGTATTTAAGTTTAATAAACTAAGCATATATTTAATATTAATACACTAAACATGTTTTTAATATTTATACAGTAAACATGTATTTAATATTAATACACTAAACATGTATTTAATATTTATACACTAAACATGTATTTAATATTTAGACATTAAACATGTAGTTATTATTTATACAATAAACATGTATTTAATAGTTATACACTAATCATGTATTTAATATTAATACACTGATCATGTATTTAATATTTATACACTAAGTATGTATTTAATATTCATACACTTAACATGTATTTAATATTTATACACGAAACATGTATTTAATATTTATACACTAAACATGTATTTAATATTCATACATTAAAAATGTATTTAATATTCATAAACTAAACATGTATTTAATATTCATACATTAAACATGTATTTAATATTCATACATTAAACATGTATTTAATATTCATACACTAAACATGTATTTAATATTTATACACTAAACATGTATTTAATATTCATACACTAAACATGTAGTTATGATTTATACACTAAACATGTATTTAATATTAATACAGTAAACATGTATTTAATATTAATACACTAAACATGTATTTAATATTAATACAAAAACATATATTTAATTTTAATAAACTAAATATATATTTAATATTAATACACTAAACATGTATTTAACATTTATACACTAAACATGTATTTAATATTCATACACTAAACATGTAGTTATTATTTGTACACTAAACATGTATTTAATATTAATACACTAAACATGTATTTAATATTTATACACTAAACATGTATTTAATATTAATACACTAAATATGTATTTATTATATATCCACGAAACATGTATTTAATATTTATACACTAAACATGTATTTAATATTCATACATTAAAAATGTATTTAATATTCATACACTAAACAAGTATTTAATATTCATACACTAAACATGTATTTAATATTAATACACTGAACATGTATTTAATAATCATATACTAAACGTATATGTAATCATATATAATCATAATTTAATATTCATACAGTAAACATGTATTTATTATCCTCTAAATAAGGCACACTTGGAAATAATGAATTTCTTTATGTGTGCAGTTGCGGCAGAAGTCCACAGGAGGGCGCACGTTCCCTCTTAATAAGTCCGGTCCTCTCCGTCTCTCTCTCTCTCTTTTTCCTTTTTTTTAATTTCTTTTATTTTTTTTTACATAACTTTGGTTTCTCATACACTTATATTTATACACTAAACATGTATTTAATATTAATACACTAAACATGTATTTAATATTTATACACTAAACATGTATTTAATATTAATACAAAAACATGTATGTAATTTTAATAAACTAAACATATATTTAATATTAATACACTAAACATGTATTTAATATTAATACAAAAACATGTATTTAATTTTATTAAACTAAAAATATATTTCGTATTAATACACTAAACATGTATTTAATATTGTTACACTAAACGTGTATTTACTATTTATACACTAAAAGTGTATTTAATATTAATACACTAAACATGTATTTAATATTAATACACTAAACATGTATTTAATATTTATACACTAAACATGTATTTAATATTCATACACTAAAAATGTATTTAATATTAATACACTAAACATGTATTTAATATTTATACACTAAACATGTATTTAATATTAATACAAAACATGTATTTAATTTTAATAAACTAAATATATATTTAATAATAATACACTAAACATGTATTTAATATTCATAAACTAAACATGTATTTAACATTTATACACTAAACATGTATTTAATATTAATACAGAAACATTTATTTAATTTTAATAAAGTAAACATATATTTAATATTAATACACTAAACATGTATTTAATATTCATACACTAAACATGTATTTAATATTTATACACTAAACATGTATTTAATATTAATACACTAAATATTAATTTATTATTCATCCACTAAACATGTATTTAATATTCATAAACTAAACATGTATTTAATATTCATCCACTAAATGTGTATTTAATATTCATACACTAAACATGTATTTAATATTAATACAAAACATGTATTTAAGTTTAATAAACTAAACATATATTTAATATTAATACACTAAACATGTATTTAATATTTATACACAAACATGTATTTAATATTCATACACTAAACATATATTTAATACTCATACACTAAACATGTATTTAATATTCATACACTAAACATGTATTTAATATTAATACACTGAACATGTATTTAATAATCATATACCAAACATATATGTAATTATATACTACTCATATATTTAATATTCATACAGTAAACATGTATTTATTATCCTCTAAATAAGGCACACTTGGAAATAATGAATTTCTTTATGTGTGCAGTTGCGGCAGAAGTCCACAGGAGGGCGCACGTTCCCTCTTAATAAGTCCGGTCCTCTCCGTCTCTCTCTCTCTCTTTTTCCTTTTTTTTTGTTTCTTTTATTTTTTTTTTACATAAGTTTGGTTTCTCATACACTTATATTTATACACTAAACATGTATTTAATATTAATACACTAAACATGTATTTAATATTAATACACTAAACATGTATTTAATATTTATACACTAAACATGTATTTAATATTAATACAAAAACATGTATTTAATTTTAATAAACTAAACATATATTTAATATTAATACACTAAACATGTATTTAACATTTATACACTAAACATTTATTTAATATTAATACACTAAACATGTATTTAATATTTATACACTAAACATGTATTTAATATTAATACAAAAACATGTATTTAATTTTAATAAACTAAACATATATTTAATATTTATACACTAAACATGTATTTAACATTTATACACTAAACATGTATTTAATATTAATACACTAAACATGTATTTAATATTTATACACTAAACATGTATTTAATATTAATACAAAACCATGTATTTAAATTTAATAAACTAAACATTTATTTAATATTAATACACTAAACATATATTTAATATTTATACACTGAACACGTATTTAATATTCATACACTAAACATGTAGTTATTATTTATACACTAAATATGTATTTAATATTAATACAGTAAACATGTATTAAATATTTATACACTAAACATGTATTTAATATTCATACAATAAACATGTAGTTATTATTCTTACACTTAATATGTATTTAATATTAATACAAAAACATGTATTTAATTTTAATAAACTAAACATATATTTAATATTTATACATTAAACATGTATTTAAAATGTATACAGTAAAAATGTATTCGATATTAATACACTAAACATATATTTAATATTTATACACTAAACATATATTTAATATTTATACACTAAACATGTATTTAATATTAATACACTAAACATGTATTTAATATTTATACACTAAACATGTATTTAATATTAATACAAAACCATGTATTTAAATTTAATAAACTAAACATTTATTTAATATTAATACACTAAACATGTATTTAATATTTATACACTAAACATGTATTTAATATTCATACACTTAACATGTAGGTATTATTCATACACTAAACATGTATTTAATATTCATACAGTAAACATGTATTAAATATTTATACACTAAACATGTATTTAATATTCATTCAATAAACATGTAGTTATTATTCTTACACTTAATATGTATTTAATATTAATACAAAAACATGTATTTAATTTTAATAAACTAAACATATATTTAATATTAATACACTAAACATGTATTTAATATTTATACGCTAAACATGTATTTAATATTCATACACTAAACATGTAGTTATTATTTATACACTAAACATGTATTTAATATTAAAAAAGTAAACATGAGTTTAGTATTAATATACTAAACATGTAGTTATTATTCATACACTAAACGTGTATTTAATATTCATACACTAAAAGTGTATTTAATATTCATACACTAAACATGTGTTTAATATTAATATACTAAACATGTAGTTATTATTCATACACTAAACATGTATTTAATATTCATACACTAAACATGTATTTAATATTAATACACTAAATATGTATTTATTATATATCCACTAAACATGTATTTAATATTCATAAACTAAATATATATGTAATATTAATACACTAAACATGTATTTAATATTAATACACTAAACATGTATTTAATAATTATACACTAAATTGGAATTTAATAATAGACTAAACATGTATTTAATATGTTCACACTAAACTTGGTTTAATATTCAGACACTAAACATGTATTTAATATTCATAAACATGTAGTTATTATTCATACACTAAACATGTATTTAATATTAATACACTAAACATGTATTTAATATTAATACAAAAACATGTATTTAATTTTAATAAACTAAACATATATTTAATATTGATACACAAAACATGTATTTAATATTCATACACTAAACATGTATTTAATATTAATACACTAAACATGTATTTAATATTTATACACTAAACATGTATTTAATATTACTACAAAACATGTATTTAATTTTAATAAACTAAATATATATTTAATATTATTCCCTAAACATGTATTTAATATTCATAAACTAAACATGTATTTAACATTTATACACTAAACATGTAGTTAATATTCATACACTAAACATGTAGTTATTATTTATACACTAAACATGTATTTAATATTAATACACTAAACCTGTAGTTATTATTCATACACTAAACATGTATTTAATATTAATACACTAAACCTGTATTTAATATTTATACACTAAACATGTATGCAATATTAATACAAAAACATGTATTTAATTTTAATAAAGTAAACACATATTTTATATTAATACACTAAACATGTAATTAATATTTATACACTAAACATGTATTTAATATTTATACACTAAACATGTGTTTAATATTAATACACTAATTATTTATTCATTATTTATCCACTAAACATGTATTTAATATTCATAAACTAAACATGTATTTAATATTCATACACTAAACGTGTATTTAATATTTATATACTAAACATGTATTTAATATTAATACAAAAACATGTATTTAAGTTTAATAAACTAAACATATATTTAATATTTATACACCAAACATGTATTTAATATTCATACACTAAACATGTATTTAATATTTATACACCAAACATGTATTAAATATTCATACACTAAATATGTATTTAATATTTATACACTAAACATGTATTTAATATTCATACACTAAACATGTATTTAATATTCATACACTAAACATGTATTTAATATTAATACACTGAACATGTATTTAATAATCATATACCAAACATATATGTAATTATATACTAATCATATATTTAATATTCATACAGTAAACATGTATTTATTATCCTCTATATAAGGCACACTTGGAAATAATGAATTTCTTTATGTGTGCAGTTGCGGCAGAAGTCCACAGGAGGGCGCACGTTCCCTCTTAATAAGTCCGGTCCTCTCCGTCTCTCTCTCTCTCTTTTTCCTTTTTTTTGTTTCTTTTATTTTTTTTTACATAAGTTTGGTTTCTCATACACTTATATTTATACACTAAACATGTATTTAATATTAATACACTACACATGTATTTAATATTTATACACTAAACATGTATTTAATATTAATACAAAAACATGTATTTAATTTTAATAAACTAAACATATATTTAATATTTATACACTAAACATGTATTTAACATTTATACAGTAAACATGTTTTTAATATTAATACACTAAACATGTATTTAATATTAACACAAAAACATGTATTTAGTTTTAATACACTAAACATATATTTAATATTAATACACTAAACATGTATTTAACATTTATACACTAAAAATGTTTTTAATACTCATACACTAAACATGTATTTAATATTTATACACTAAACATGTATTTAATATTAATACAAAACAAGTATTTAATTTTAATAAACTAAATATATATTTAATATTAATACACTAAACATGTATTTAATATTCATAAACTAAACATGTATTTAATATTCATACACTAAACATGTATTTAATATTAATACACTGAACATGTATTTAATAATCATATACCAAACATATATGTAATTATATACTAATCATATATTTAATATTCATACAGTAAACATGTATTTATTATCCTCTAAATAAGGCACACTTGGAAATAATGAATTTCTTTATGTGTGCAGTTGCGGCAGAAGTCCACAGGAGGGCGCACGTTCCCTCTTAATAAGTCCGGTCCTCTCCGTGTCTCTCTCTCTCTTTTTCCTTTTTTTGTTTCTATTATTTTTTTTTACATAAGTTTGGTTTCTCATACACTTATATTTATACACTAAACATGTATTTAATATTAATACACTAAACATGTATTTAATATTAATACACTAAACATGTGTTTAGTAATTATACACTAAACATGTATTTAATATTAATACAAAAACATGTATTTAATTTTAATACACTAAACATATATTTAATATTAATACACTAAACATGTATTTAACATTTATACACTAAACATGTATTTAACATTTATACACTAAACATGTTTTTAATATTAATACAGTAAACATGTATTTTGTAACGATCTGTCACTTACTTTCTGATAGTTTTTCGTGTTTTGTACTTTGTTTCCTGTTCAGTGCTCTTATTTTGTCATACTTCCTGTTTACTCCGCTGAGCACTGTTTTTGTCACACTCGCCGTTGATTGGCAGCGGTCCTCAGCTGCGGTCAATCAACATAGGTCTATTTATGTTTCACTCGAGCACTCCTCAGTGCTCGAAGTTAAACCTATGTTGGGAACATCTCCATGCAAGACTGCTTTCTGTTTATATCTTTTACTTTGATGAAATTAAAATCATCTTACCTGCTTTCTGCTCTCCTGGATTTTTGCATACTTGAGGTCACACAACTGCAGCCATGCGACATCCCAACAGTAACTTCGAGCCAGAAAATTGTGACCTCGCGAGAATCCCTGTCGGCAATCCTCAGCCGACGTTCTGGACCGCACAATTCCTGGAGGACTTGAAGGCCAGGTTTGTGCGGTACCAGCCTACAGACGCGGACCCTCTCTCCGCGGCAACGCCACCGGCTTCGGCTCTCCGACCGGCGCGTCCCCCGCCGCCATCTTTCCTCTCGGCTCAACGGCTGGCTACGGCTCTCCGACCAGCACGTCCGCCACTTCCTGCATGCCTCGCGGCTCCCGCGGCAACGCTACCGGCTACGGCTCTCCGACCGGCGCGTCCTCCGCCGCCATCCTTCCTCTCGGCAACGCTGCCGGCTACGGCTCACCGACCGGCGCGCCCGCCTCCTCCTTCACGTCTCGCGGCTCCTGCGGCTCCGTCGCCGACTGCGGCTCTCCGACCGGCACGTCCGCCGCCGCCATCCTTCCCGTCGTCTGCTGAGCTGCTTCTCCCTGCTCCTACGCAGCTTCCAGCGGCTGCTCCCCGGCTGCTCTTTTTGCCAGCTCCCGCTCTCTTTTTTGGTTCGCCGAGAGCTCCAGTGGAGCCCACAGTGAGGTCGCTTTTGTCCTCCTGCTGGGACTCGGCACGGGACGTGTCTTCGTCCCTCCTCCTGGTCCCCTCCCGCCCGTCCCTGGTTTTCGCACCGGGGGACTCCGACGAGCAGGCACGTTTTCCCGCATGTGTGAACGGTGTCTGGCAGCCACCTAGTGGAGGGGGGCCCACTATACACTGCGGTGCAGCCAGGCACACACCGCTGTCATCCCCGCCAGCGTCTCCTTCCACGGAGACATCTACGTCCCTGGCGGGCTTTCGCCTAGCCCCAACGCCGGCTCCACGCCGAGCCCCAACGCCGGCTCCACGCCGAGCCCCAACGCCGGCTCCACGCCGAGCCCCAACGCCGAGCCCCAACGCCGGCTCCACGCCGAGCCCCAACGCCGCCAAGAGCAGCACCACGCCGGGCTTCGTCACCGCCGGCATCCGCTATTCCTCGGCCAGCATTTGCTGCTCCTCGCCCGGCGTCATCTGCCGCTTTCACGCCGCCGATGACATCTGCAACAATCACGCCTCCGATGACGCCTGCCGCTTCAACACCGCCGATGACGTCTGTTGCTTCCACGCCGTTGATGACGTCTGCCGCTTTCACGCCGCCGATGACGTCTGCCGCTTTCACGCCGCCGATGACGTCTGCCGCTTTCACGCCGCCGATGACGTCTGCCGCTTTCACGCCGCCGATGACGTCTGCCGCTTTCACGCCGCCGATGACGTCTGCCGCTTTCACGCCGCCGATGACGTCTGCCGCTTTCACGCCGCCGATGACGTCTGCCGCTTTCACGCCGCCGATGACGTCTGCCGCTTTCACGCCGCCGATGACGTCTGCCGCTTCCACGCCGCCGATGACGTCTGCCGCTTCCACGCCGTTGATGACGTCTGCCGCTTCCACGCCGTTGATGACGTCTGCCGCTTCCACGCCGTTGATGACGTCTGCCGCTTCCACGCCGGCACCAACATCGGCTCCTCAGCCGCCTCCTGCAGAGGTATCTGTTTTGGCTGCAGCCCCCGCCGCTTTGTCTGCTGTCTCCGGGCCTGCTTCAGCGCGCCCGCCTCCACGTCAGCCGCGGATGTGGCCGTGCCCTGGGCGTCCTCCTCGCGGGATGCACTCGTCTCTTTTTCGGCCAATGATGTGGCTGTTCCGTGGCCGCCCGCCCCGCCAGTTCCAGCGGCGCTCTACGCGCCGTCGCCACCTGACTTTCCCTCGCTGGCTGCGGGGACACGAGGTTTGGCGACCTTCCACCAAATCCTCCTTCCATCCTCCCTTACTTTGTGGACATTTTTTTCCATTTTTCTTTTCCAGGGAACATCTGGTATCTGTTCCTTGAGGGGGAGGTCCTGTAACGATCTGTCACTTACTTTCTGATAGTTTTTCGTGTTTTGTACTTTGTTTCCTGTTCAGTGCTCTTATTTTGTCATACTTCCTGTTTACTCCGCTGAGCACTGTTTTTGTCACACTCGCCGTTGATTGGCAGCGGTCCTCAGCTGCGGTCAATCAACATAGGTCTATTTATGTTTCACTCGAGCACTCCTCAGTGCTCGAAGTTAAACCTATGTTGGGAACATCTCCATGCAAGACTGCTTTCTGTTTATATCTTTTACTTTGATGAAATTAAAATCATCTTACCTGCTTTCTGCTCTCCTGGATTTTTGCATACTTGAGGTCACACAACTGCAGCCATGCGACATCCCAACATATTTAATATTAACACAAAAACATGTATTTAGTTTTAATACACTAAACATATATTTAATATTAATACACTAAACATGTATTTTACATTCATACACTAAACATGTATTTAACATTTATACACTAAATATGTTTTTAATATTCATACACTAAACATGTATTTAATATTAATACACTAAACACGTATTTAATATTTATACACTAAACATGTATTTAATATTAATACAAAACATGTATTTAATTTTAATAAACTAAATATATATTTAATATTAATACACTAAACATGTATTTAATATTCATAAACTAAACATGTATTTAATATTCATACACTAAACATGTATTTAATATTCATACACTAAACGTGTATTTAATATTCATACACTAAACATGTATTAAATATTAATACAAAAACATGTATTTAAGTTTAATAAACTAAACATATATTTAATATTAATACAATAAACATGTTTTTAATATTTATACAGTAAACATGTATTTAATATTAATACACTAAACATGTATTTAATATTGATACACTAAACATGTATTAAATATTCATACACTAAACATTTATTTAATATTCATTCAATAAACATGTAGTTATTATTCTTACACTTAATATGTATTTAATATTAATACATGATTAGTGTATTAATATTAAATACATGTTTAGTGTAATAATATTAAATATATGTTTAGTTTATTAAAATTAAATACATGTTTTTGTATTAATATTAAATACATATTAAGGCTAAGAATAATAACTACATGTTTATTGAATGAATATTAAATACATGTTTAGTGTATAAATATTTAATACATGTTTACTGTATTAATATTAAATACATGTTTAGTGTATGAATAATAACTACATGTTTAGTGTATGAATATTAAATACATGTTTAGTGTATAAATATTAAATACATGTTTAGTGTATTAATATTAAATATATGTTTAGTTTATTAAAATTAAATACATGTTTTTGTATAAATATTAAATACATGTTTATTGTATAAAAATTAAATACATGTTTAGTGTATTAATATTAAATACATGTTTAGTGTATAAATGTTAAATACATGTTTAGTGTATGAATATTAAATACATGTTTAGTGTATAAATAATAAATAAATGTTTAGTGTATGAATATTAAATACATGTTTGGTGTATTAATATTAAAAACATGTTTAGTGTATTAATATTAAATATATGTTTAGTTTATTAAACTTAAATACATGTTTTTGTATTAATATTAAATACATGTTTAGTGTATGAATATTAGATACACGTTTAGTGTATGAATATTAAATACATGTTTAGTTTATGAATATTAAATACATTTTTAGTGGATAAATAATAAATAAATATTTAGTGTATTAATATTAAATACATATTTAGTGTATAAATATTAAATACATGTTTATTGTATAAATATTAAATACATGTTTAGTGTATTAATATTAAATATGTGTTTACTCTATTAAAATTAAATACAGGTTTCGTGTATTAATATTAAATACATGTTTAGTGTATAAATAAAAACTACATGTTTAGTGTATGAATATTAACTACATGTTTAGTGTATAAATGTTAAATACATGTTTAGTTTATGAATATTAAATACATGTTTTGTATTGATATTAAATACATCTTTAGTGTATTAATATTAAATACATGTTTAGTGTATTAATATTAAATACATGTTTAGTGTATGAATATTAAATACATGTTTAGTGTATAAATATTAAATACATGTTTAGTGTATTAATATTAAATACATGTTTAGTGTATTAATATTAAATACACTTTTAGTGTATAAATATTAAATACACATTTAGTGTAAAAATATTAAATACATGTTTAGTGTATTAATATTAAATATATGATTAGTTTATTAAAATTAAATACATGTTTTGTATTAATATTAAATACATGTTTAGTGTATTAATATTAAATATATGTTTAGTTTATTAAAATTAAATACATGTTTTTGTACTAATATTAAATACATGTTTAGTGTATTAATATTAAATACATGTTTAGTGTTAAAATGTTAAATACATGTTTAGTGTATGAATATTAAATATATGTTTAGTTTATTAAAATTAAATACATATTTTTGTATTAATATTAAATACATGTTTAGTGTATAAATATTAAATACATGTTTAGTGTATTAATATTAAATACATGTTTAGTGTATAAATATAAGTGTATGAGAAACCAAACGTATGTAAAAAAAAAAAAAAGAAATAAAAAAAAGGAAAAAGAGAGATAGAGAGACGGAGAGGACCGGACTTATTAAGAGGGAACGTGCGCCCTCCTGTGGACTTCTGCCGCAACTGCACACATAAAGAAATTCATTATTTCCAAGTGTGCCTTATTTAGAGGATAATAAATACATGTTTACTGTATGAATATTAAATACAAAAACATGTATTTAATTTTAATAAACTAATCATATATTTAATATTAATACACTAAACATGTATTTAATATTTTTACACTAAATGTGTATTTAATATTTATACACTAAAAGTGTATTTAATATTAATACAAAACATGTATTTAATATTAATACACTAAACATGTATTTAATATTTATACACTAAACATGTATTTAATATTAATACAAAACATGTATTTAATATTCATAAACTAAACATGTATTCAACATTCATACACTAAACATGTAGTTAATATTCATACACTAAACATGTATTTAATATTCATACACTAAACATGTAGTTATTATTTATACACTAAACATGTATTTAATATTAATACACTAAACCTGTAGTTATTATTCATACACTAAACATGTATTTAATATTAATACACTAAACATGTATTTAATATTAATACACTAAACATGTATTTAATATTTATACCCTAAACATGTATTTAATATTAATAAACTAAACATGTATTTAATATTTATACACTAAACATGTATTTAATATTAATACAAAACATGTATTTAATATTCATACACTAAACATGTATTTAATATTAATACACTAAACCTGTAGTTATTATTCATACACTAAACATGTATTTAATATTAATACACTAAACATGTATTTAATATTTATACACTAAACATGTATTTAATATTTATACCCTAAACATGTATTTAATATTAATAAACTAAACATGTATTTAATATTTATACACTAAACATGTATTTAATATTAATACAAAACATGTATTTAATATTCATAAACTAAACATGTATTCAACATTCATACACTAAACCTGTAGTTATTATTCATACACTAAACATGTATTTAATATTAATACACGAAACCTGTATTTAATATTTATACACTAAACATTTATTTAATATTAATACAGAAACATTTATTTAATTTTAATAAAGTAAACATATATTTAATATTAATACACTAAACATGTATTTAATATTCATACACTAAACATGTATTTAATATTTATACACTAAACATGTATTTAATATTAATACACTAAATATTAATTTATTATTCATCCACTAAACATGTATTTAATATTCATAAACTAAACATGTATTTAATATTCATCCACTAAATGTGTATTTAATATTCATACACTAAACATGTATTTAATATTAATACAAAACATGTATTTAAGTTTAATAAACTAAACATATATTTAATATTAATACACTAAACATGTATTTAATATTTATACACAAACATGTATTTAATATTCATACACTAAACATATATTTAATACTCATACACTAAACATGTATTTAATATTCATACACTAAACATGTATTTAATATTAATACACTGAACATGTATTTAATAATCATATACCAAACATATATGTAATTATATACTACTCATATATTTAATATTCATACAGTAAACATGTATTTATTATCCTCTAAATAAGGCACACTTGGAAATAATGAATTTCTTTATGTGTGCAGTTGCGGCAGAAGTCCACAGGAGGGCGCACGTTCCCTCTTAATAAGTCCGGTCCTCTCCGTCTCTCTCTCTCTCTTTTTCCTTTTTTTTTGTTTCTTTTATTTTTTTTTTACATAAGTTTGGTTTCTCATACACTTATATTTATACACTAAACATGTATTTAATATTAATACACTAAACATGTATTTAATATTAATACACTAAACATGTATTTAATATTTATACACTAAACATGTATTTAATATTAATACAAAAACATGTATTTAATTTTAATAAACTAAACATATATTTAATATTAATACACTAAACATGTATTTAACATTTATACACTAAACATTTATTTAATATTAATACACTAAACATGTATTTAATATTTATACACTAAACATGTATTTAATATTAATACAAAAACATGTATTTAATTTTAATAAACTAAACATATATTTAATATTTATACACTAAACATGTATTTAACATTTATACACTAAACATGTATTTAATATTAATACACTAAACATGTATTTAATATTTATACACTAAACATGTATTTAATATTAATACAAAACCATGTATTTAAATTTAATAAACTAAACATTTATTTAATATTAATACACTAAACATATATTTAATATTTATACACTGAACACGTATTTAATATTCATACACTAAACATGTAGTTATTATTTATACACTAAATATGTATTTAATATTAATACAGTAAACATGTATTAAATATTTATACACTAAACATGTATTTAATATTCATACAATAAACATGTAGTTATTATTCTTACACTTAATATGTATTTAATATTAATACAAAAACATGTATTTAATTTTAATAAACTAAACATATATTTAATATTTATACATTAAACATGTATTTAAAATGTATACAGTAAAAATGTATTCGATATTAATACACTAAACATATATTTAATATTTATACACTAAACATATATTTAATATTTATACACTAAACATGTATTTAATATTAATACACTAAACATGTATTTAATATTTATACACTAAACATGTATTTAATATTAATACAAAACCATGTATTTAAATTTAATAAACTAAACATTTATTTAATATTAATACACTAAACATGTATTTAATATTTATACACTAAACATGTATTTAATATTCATACACTTAACATGTAGGTATTATTCATACACTAAACATGTATTTAATATTCATACAGTAAACATGTATTAAATATTTATACACTAAACATGTATTTAATATTCATTCAATAAACATGTAGTTATTATTCTTACACTTAATATGTATTTAATATTAATACAAAAACATGTATTTAATTTTAATAAACTAAACATATATTTAATATTAATACACTAAACATGTATTTAATATTTATACGCTAAACATGTATTTAATATTCATACACTAAACATGTAGTTATTATTTATACACTAAACATGTATTTAATATTAAAAAAGTAAACATGAGTTTAGTATTAATATACTAAACATGTAGTTATTATTCATACACTAAACGTGTATTTAATATTCATACACTAAAAGTGTATTTAATATTCATACACTAAACATGTGTTTAATATTAATATACTAAACATGTAGTTATTATTCATACACTAAACATGTATTTAATATTCATACACTAAACATGTATTTAATATTAATACACTAAATATGTATTTATTATATATCCACTAAACATGTATTTAATATTCATAAACTAAATATATATGTAATATTAATACACTAAACATGTATTTAATATTAATACACTAAACATGTATTTAATAATTATACACTAAATTGGAATTTAATAATAGACTAAACATGTATTTAATATGTTCACACTAAACTTGGTTTAATATTCAGACACTAAACATGTATTTAATATTCATAAACATGTAGTTATTATTCATACACTAAACATGTATTTAATATTAATACACTAAACATGTATTTAATATTAATACAAAAACATGTATTTAATTTTAATAAACTAAACATATATTTAATATTGATACACAAAACATGTATTTAATATTCATACACTAAACATGTATTTAATATTAATACACTAAACATGTATTTAATATTTATACACTAAACATGTATTTAATATTACTACAAAACATGTATTTAATTTTAATAAACTAAATATATATTTAATATTATTCCCTAAACATGTATTTAATATTCATAAACTAAACATGTATTTAACATTTATACACTAAACATGTAGTTAATATTCATACACTAAACATGTAGTTATTATTTATACACTAAACATGTATTTAATATTAATACACTAAACCTGTAGTTATTATTCATACACTAAACATGTATTTAATATTAATACACTAAACCTGTATTTAATATTTATACACTAAACATGTATGCAATATTAATACAAAAACATGTATTTAATTTTAATAAAGTAAACACATATTTTATATTAATACACTAAACATGTAATTAATATTTATACACTAAACATGTATTTAATATTTATACACTAAACATGTGTTTAATATTAATACACTAATTATTTATTCATTATTTATCCACTAAACATGTATTTAATATTCATAAACTAAACATGTATTTAATATTCATACACTAAACGTGTATTTAATATTTATATACTAAACATGTATTTAATATTAATACAAAAACATGTATTTAAGTTTAATAAACTAAACATATATTTAATATTTATACACCAAACATGTATTTAATATTCATACACTAAACATGTATTTAATATTTATACACCAAACATGTATTAAATATTCATACACTAAATATGTATTTAATATTTATACACTAAACATGTATTTAATATTCATACACTAAACATGTATTTAATATTCATACACTAAACATGTATTTAATATTAATACACTGAACATGTATTTAATAATCATATACCAAACATATATGTAATTATATACTAATCATATATTTAATATTCATACAGTAAACATGTATTTATTATCCTCTATATAAGGCACACTTGGAAATAATGAATTTCTTTATGTGTGCAGTTGCGGCAGAAGTCCACAGGAGGGCGCACGTTCCCTCTTAATAAGTCCGGTCCTCTCCGTCTCTCTCTCTCTCTTTTTCCTTTTTTTTGTTTCTTTTATTTTTTTTTACATAAGTTTGGTTTCTCATACACTTATATTTATACACTAAACATGTATTTAATATTAATACACTACACATGTATTTAATATTTATACACTAAACATGTATTTAATATTAATACAAAAACATGTATTTAATTTTAATAAACTAAACATATATTTAATATTTATACACTAAACATGTATTTAACATTTATACAGTAAACATGTTTTTAATATTAATACACTAAACATGTATTTAATATTAACACAAAAACATGTATTTAGTTTTAATACACTAAACATATATTTAATATTAATACACTAAACATGTATTTAACATTTATACACTAAAAATGTTTTTAATACTCATACACTAAACATGTATTTAATATTTATACACTAAACATGTATTTAATATTAATACAAAACAAGTATTTAATTTTAATAAACTAAATATATATTTAATATTAATACACTAAACATGTATTTAATATTCATAAACTAAACATGTATTTAATATTCATACACTAAACATGTATTTAATATTAATACACTGAACATGTATTTAATAATCATATACCAAACATATATGTAATTATATACTAATCATATATTTAATATTCATACAGTAAACATGTATTTATTATCCTCTAAATAAGGCACACTTGGAAATAATGAATTTCTTTATGTGTGCAGTTGCGGCAGAAGTCCACAGGAGGGCGCACGTTCCCTCTTAATAAGTCCGGTCCTCTCCGTGTCTCTCTCTCTCTTTTTCCTTTTTTTGTTTCTATTATTTTTTTTTACATAAGTTTGGTTTCTCATACACTTATATTTATACACTAAACATGTATTTAATATTAATACACTAAACATGTATTTAATATTAATACACTAAACATGTGTTTAGTAATTATACACTAAACATGTATTTAATATTAATACAAAAACATGTATTTAATTTTAATACACTAAACATATATTTAATATTAATACACTAAACATGTATTTAACATTTATACACTAAACATGTATTTAACATTTATACACTAAACATGTTTTTAATATTAATACAGTAAACATGTATTTTGTAACGATCTGTCACTTACTTTCTGATAGTTTTTCGTGTTTTGTACTTTGTTTCCTGTTCAGTGCTCTTATTTTGTCATACTTCCTGTTTACTCCGCTGAGCACTGTTTTTGTCACACTCGCCGTTGATTGGCAGCGGTCCTCAGCTGCGGTCAATCAACATAGGTCTATTTATGTTTCACTCGAGCACTCCTCAGTGCTCGAAGTTAAACCTATGTTGGGAACATCTCCATGCAAGACTGCTTTCTGTTTATATCTTTTACTTTGATGAAATTAAAATCATCTTACCTGCTTTCTGCTCTCCTGGATTTTTGCATACTTGAGGTCACACAACTGCAGCCATGCGACATCCCAACAGTAACTTCGAGCCAGAAAATTGTGACCTCGCGAGAATCCCTGTCGGCAATCCTCAGCCGACGTTCTGGACCGCACAATTCCTGGAGGACTTGAAGGCCAGGTTTGTGCGGTACCAGCCTACAGACGCGGACCCTCTCTCCGCGGCAACGCCACCGGCTTCGGCTCTCCGACCGGCGCGTCCCCCGCCGCCATCTTTCCTCTCGGCTCAACGGCTGGCTACGGCTCTCCGACCAGCACGTCCGCCACTTCCTGCATGCCTCGCGGCTCCCGCGGCAACGCTACCGGCTACGGCTCTCCGACCGGCGCGTCCTCCGCCGCCATCCTTCCTCTCGGCAACGCTGCCGGCTACGGCTCACCGACCGGCGCGCCCGCCTCCTCCTTCACGTCTCGCGGCTCCTGCGGCTCCGTCGCCGACTGCGGCTCTCCGACCGGCACGTCCGCCGCCGCCATCCTTCCCGTCGTCTGCTGAGCTGCTTCTCCCTGCTCCTACGCAGCTTCCAGCGGCTGCTCCCCGGCTGCTCTTTTTGCCAGCTCCCGCTCTCTTTTTTGGTTCGCCGAGAGCTCCAGTGGAGCCCACAGTGAGGTCGCTTTTGTCCTCCTGCTGGGACTCGGCACGGGACGTGTCTTCGTCCCTCCTCCTGGTCCCCTCCCGCCCGTCCCTGGTTTTCGCACCGGGGGACTCCGACGAGCAGGCACGTTTTCCCGCATGTGTGAACGGTGTCTGGCAGCCACCTAGTGGAGGGGGGCCCACTATACACTGCGGTGCAGCCAGGCACACACCGCTGTCATCCCCGCCAGCGTCTCCTTCCACGGAGACATCTACGTCCCTGGCGGGCTTTCGCCTAGCCCCAACGCCGGCTCCACGCCGAGCCCCAACGCCGGCTCCACGCCGAGCCCCAACGCCGGCTCCACGCCGAGCCCCAACGCCGAGCCCCAACGCCGGCTCCACGCCGAGCCCCAACGCCGCCAAGAGCAGCACCACGCCGGGCTTCGTCACCGCCGGCATCCGCTATTCCTCGGCCAGCATTTGCTGCTCCTCGCCCGGCGTCATCTGCCGCTTTCACGCCGCCGATGACATCTGCAACAATCACGCCTCCGATGACGCCTGCCGCTTCAACACCGCCGATGACGTCTGTTGCTTCCACGCCGTTGATGACGTCTGCCGCTTTCACGCCGCCGATGACGTCTGCCGCTTTCACGCCGCCGATGACGTCTGCCGCTTTCACGCCGCCGATGACGTCTGCCGCTTTCACGCCGCCGATGACGTCTGCCGCTTTCACGCCGCCGATGACGTCTGCCGCTTTCACGCCGCCGATGACGTCTGCCGCTTTCACGCCGCCGATGACGTCTGCCGCTTTCACGCCGCCGATGACGTCTGCCGCTTTCACGCCGCCGATGACGTCTGCCGCTTCCACGCCGCCGATGACGTCTGCCGCTTCCACGCCGTTGATGACGTCTGCCGCTTCCACGCCGTTGATGACGTCTGCCGCTTCCACGCCGTTGATGACGTCTGCCGCTTCCACGCCGGCACCAACATCGGCTCCTCAGCCGCCTCCTGCAGAGGTATCTGTTTTGGCTGCAGCCCCCGCCGCTTTGTCTGCTGTCTCCGGGCCTGCTTCAGCGCGCCCGCCTCCACGTCAGCCGCGGATGTGGCCGTGCCCTGGGCGTCCTCCTCGCGGGATGCACTCGTCTCTTTTTCGGCCAATGATGTGGCTGTTCCGTGGCCGCCCGCCCCGCCAGTTCCAGCGGCGCTCTACGCGCCGTCGCCACCTGACTTTCCCTCGCTGGCTGCGGGGACACGAGGTTTGGCGACCTTCCACCAAATCCTCCTTCCATCCTCCCTTACTTTGTGGACATTTTTTTCCATTTTTCTTTTCCAGGGAACATCTGGTATCTGTTCCTTGAGGGGGAGGTCCTGTAACGATCTGTCACTTACTTTCTGATAGTTTTTCGTGTTTTGTACTTTGTTTCCTGTTCAGTGCTCTTATTTTGTCATACTTCCTGTTTACTCCGCTGAGCACTGTTTTTGTCACACTCGCCGTTGATTGGCAGCGGTCCTCAGCTGCGGTCAATCAACATAGGTCTATTTATGTTTCACTCGAGCACTCCTCAGTGCTCGAAGTTAAACCTATGTTGGGAACATCTCCATGCAAGACTGCTTTCTGTTTATATCTTTTACTTTGATGAAATTAAAATCATCTTACCTGCTTTCTGCTCTCCTGGATTTTTGCATACTTGAGGTCACACAACTGCAGCCATGCGACATCCCAACATATTTAATATTAACACAAAAACATGTATTTAGTTTTAATACACTAAACATATATTTAATATTAATACACTAAACATGTATTTTACATTCATACACTAAACATGTATTTAACATTTATACACTAAATATGTTTTTAATATTCATACACTAAACATGTATTTAATATTAATACACTAAACACGTATTTAATATTTATACACTAAACATGTATTTAATATTAATACAAAACATGTATTTAATTTTAATAAACTAAATATATATTTAATATTAATACACTAAACATGTATTTAATATTCATAAACTAAACATGTATTTAATATTCATACACTAAACATGTATTTAATATTCATACACTAAACGTGTATTTAATATTCATACACTAAACATGTATTAAATATTAATACAAAAACATGTATTTAAGTTTAATAAACTAAACATATATTTAATATTAATACAATAAACATGTTTTTAATATTTATACAGTAAACATGTATTTAATATTAATACACTAAACATGTATTTAATATTGATACACTAAACATGTATTAAATATTCATACACTAAACATTTATTTAATATTCATTCAATAAACATGTAGTTATTATTCTTACACTTAATATGTATTTAATATTAATACATGATTAGTGTATTAATATTAAATACATGTTTAGTGTAATAATATTAAATATATGTTTAGTTTATTAAAATTAAATACATGTTTTTGTATTAATATTAAATACATATTAAGGCTAAGAATAATAACTACATGTTTATTGAATGAATATTAAATACATGTTTAGTGTATAAATATTTAATACATGTTTACTGTATTAATATTAAATACATGTTTAGTGTATGAATAATAACTACATGTTTAGTGTATGAATATTAAATACATGTTTAGTGTATAAATATTAAATACATGTTTAGTGTATTAATATTAAATATATGTTTAGTTTATTAAAATTAAATACATGTTTTTGTATAAATATTAAATACATGTTTATTGTATAAAAATTAAATACATGTTTAGTGTATTAATATTAAATACATGTTTAGTGTATAAATGTTAAATACATGTTTAGTGTATGAATATTAAATACATGTTTAGTGTATAAATAATAAATAAATGTTTAGTGTATGAATATTAAATACATGTTTGGTGTATTAATATTAAAAACATGTTTAGTGTATTAATATTAAATATATGTTTAGTTTATTAAACTTAAATACATGTTTTTGTATTAATATTAAATACATGTTTAGTGTATGAATATTAGATACACGTTTAGTGTATGAATATTAAATACATGTTTAGTTTATGAATATTAAATACATTTTTAGTGGATAAATAATAAATAAATATTTAGTGTATTAATATTAAATACATATTTAGTGTATAAATATTAAATACATGTTTATTGTATAAATATTAAATACATGTTTAGTGTATTAATATTAAATATGTGTTTACTCTATTAAAATTAAATACAGGTTTCGTGTATTAATATTAAATACATGTTTAGTGTATAAATAAAAACTACATGTTTAGTGTATGAATATTAACTACATGTTTAGTGTATAAATGTTAAATACATGTTTAGTTTATGAATATTAAATACATGTTTTGTATTGATATTAAATACATCTTTAGTGTATTAATATTAAATACATGTTTAGTGTATTAATATTAAATACATGTTTAGTGTATGAATATTAAATACATGTTTAGTGTATAAATATTAAATACATGTTTAGTGTATTAATATTAAATACATGTTTAGTGTATTAATATTAAATACACTTTTAGTGTATAAATATTAAATACACATTTAGTGTAAAAATATTAAATACATGTTTAGTGTATTAATATTAAATATATGATTAGTTTATTAAAATTAAATACATGTTTTGTATTAATATTAAATACATGTTTAGTGTATTAATATTAAATATATGTTTAGTTTATTAAAATTAAATACATGTTTTTGTACTAATATTAAATACATGTTTAGTGTATTAATATTAAATACATGTTTAGTGTTAAAATGTTAAATACATGTTTAGTGTATGAATATTAAATATATGTTTAGTTTATTAAAATTAAATACATATTTTTGTATTAATATTAAATACATGTTTAGTGTATAAATATTAAATACATGTTTAGTGTATTAATATTAAATACATGTTTAGTGTATAAATATAAGTGTATGAGAAACCAAACGTATGTAAAAAAAAAAAAAAGAAATAAAAAAAAGGAAAAAGAGAGATAGAGAGACGGAGAGGACCGGACTTATTAAGAGGGAACGTGCGCCCTCCTGTGGACTTCTGCCGCAACTGCACACATAAAGAAATTCATTATTTCCAAGTGTGCCTTATTTAGAGGATAATAAATACATGTTTACTGTATGAATATTAAATACAAAAACATGTATTTAATTTTAATAAACTAATCATATATTTAATATTAATACACTAAACATGTATTTAATATTTTTACACTAAATGTGTATTTAATATTTATACACTAAAAGTGTATTTAATATTAATACAAAACATGTATTTAATATTAATACACTAAACATGTATTTAATATTTATACACTAAACATGTATTTAATATTAATACAAAACATGTATTTAATATTCATAAACTAAACATGTATTCAACATTCATACACTAAACATGTAGTTAATATTCATACACTAAACATGTATTTAATATTCATACACTAAACATGTAGTTATTATTTATACACTAAACATGTATTTAATATTAATACACTAAACCTGTAGTTATTATTCATACACTAAACATGTATTTAATATTAATACACTAAACATGTATTTAATATTAATACACTAAACATGTATTTAATATTTATACCCTAAACATGTATTTAATATTAATAAACTAAACATGTATTTAATATTTATACACTAAACATGTATTTAATATTAATACAAAACATGTATTTAATATTCATACACTAAACATGTATTTAATATTAATACACTAAACCTGTAGTTATTATTCATACACTAAACATGTATTTAATATTAATACACTAAACATGTATTTAATATTTATACACTAAACATGTATTTAATATTTATACCCTAAACATGTATTTAATATTAATAAACTAAACATGTATTTAATATTTATACACTAAACATGTATTTAATATTAATACAAAACATGTATTTAATATTCATAAACTAAACATGTATTCAACATTCATACACTAAACCTGTAGTTATTATTCATACACTAAACATGTATTTAATATTAATACACGAAACCTGTATTTAATATTTATACACTAAACATTTATTTAATATTAATACAAAAACATGTATTTAATTTTAATAGAGTAAACACATATTTAATATTAATACACTAAACATGTATTTAATATTTATACAATAAACATGTATTTAATATTTATACACTAAATATGTATTTAATATTAATACACAAAATATTTATTTATTATTTATCCACTAAAAATGTATTTAATATTCATAAACTAAACATGTATTTAATATTCATACACTAAACGTGTATTTAATATTCATCCACTAAACATGTATTTAATATTAATACAAAAACATGTATTTAAGTTTAATAAACTAAACATATATTTAATATTAATACACTAAACATGTTTTTAATATTTATACACTAAACATGTATTTAATATTCATACACTAATCATGTATTTAATATTTATACACTAGATATGTATTTAATATTTATACACTTAACATGTATTTAATATTTATACACTAAACATGTATTTAATAATCATATAGTAAACGTATATGTAATCGTATACTAATCATATATTTAATATTCATACAGTAAACATGTATTTAATATTTATACACTAAATATGTATTTAATATTTATACACTTAACATGTATTTATTATTTATACACGAAACATGTATTTAATATTTATACACTAAACATGTATTTAATATTCATACATTAAAAATGTATTTAATATTCATACACTAAACATGTATTTAATATTTATACACTAAACATCTATTTAATATTCATACACTAAACATGTATTTAATATTTATACACTAAACATGTATTTAATATTTATACACTAAACATGTATTTAATATTCATACACTAAACATGTATTTAATATTAATAAACTGAACATGTATTTAATAATCATATAGTAAACGTATATGTAATCATATACTAATCATATATTTAATATTCATACAGTAAACATGTATTTATTATCCTCTAAATAAGGCACACTTGGAAATAATGAATTTCTTTATGTGTGCAGTTGCGGCAGAAGTCCACAGGAGGGCGCACGTTCACTCTTAATAAATCCGGTCCTCTCCGTCTCTCTATCTCTCTCTTTTTCCTTTTTTTTAATTTCTTTTATTTTTTCTTACATAAGTTTGGTTTCTCATACACTTATATTTATACACTAAACATGTATTTAATATTAATACACTAAAAATGTATTTAATATTTATACACTAAACATGTATTTAATATTAATACAAAAACATGTATTTAATTTTAATAAACTAAACATATATTTAATATTCATACACTAAACATGTATTTAACATTTATACACTAAACATGTATTTAATATTAATACACTAAACATGTATTTAATATTAGTACAAAAACATGTATTTAATTTTAATAAACTAAACATATATTTAATATTAATACACTAAACATGTATTTAATATTAATACAAAAACATGTATTTAATTTTAATAAACTAAACATATATTTAATATTAATACACTAAACATGTATTAAATATTCATACACTAAACATTTATTTAATATTCATTCAATAAACATGTAGTTATTATTCTTACACTTAATAAGTATTTAATATTAATACAAAATCATGTATTTAATTTTAATAAACTAATCATATATTTAATATTAATACACTAAACATGTATTTAATATTTTTACACTAAACGTGTATTTAATATTTATACACTAAAAGTGTATTTAATATTAATACACTAAACATGTATTTAATATTAATACACTAAACATGTATTTAATATTTATACACTAAACATGTATTTAATATTAATACAAAACATGTATTTAATATTCATAAACTAAACATGTATTTAACATTTATACACTAAACATGTAGTTAATATTCATACACTAAACATGTAGTTATTATTTATACACTAAACATGTATTTAATATTAATACACTAAACCTGTATTTAATATTTATACACTAAACATGTATTTAATATTAATACAAAAACATGTATTTAATTTTAATAGAGTAAACACATATTTAATATTAATACACTAAACATGTATTTAATATTTATACAATAAACATGTATTTAATATTTATACACTAAATATGTATTTAACATTAATACACTAAATATTTATTTATTATTTATCCACTAAAAATGTATTTAATATTCATAAACTAAACATGTATTTAATATTCATACACTAAACGTGTATTTAATATTCATACACTAAACATGTATTTAATATTAATACAAAAACATGTATTTAAGTTTAATAAACTAAACATATATTTAATATTAATACACTAAACATGTATTTAATATTTATACAATAAACATGTATTTAATATTTATACACTAAATATGTTTTTAATATTAATACACTAAACATGTATTTAATATTAACACAAAAACATGTATTTAGTTTTAATACACTAAATATATATTTAATATTAATACACTAAACATGTATTTAATATTCATAAACTAAACATGTATTTAACATTTATACACTAAACATGTAGTTATTATTTATACACTAAACATGTATTTAATATTAATACACTAAACATGTATTCAATATTTATACACTAAATATGTATTTAATATTTATACACTAAACATGTATTTAATATTAATACAAAACATGTATTTAATTTTAATAAACTAAATATATATTTAATATTAATACACTAAACATGTATTTAATATTCATAAACTAAACATGTATTTAATATTCATACACTAAACATGTATTTAATATTAATACACTGAACATGTATTTAATAATCATATACTAAACGTATATGTAATTATATACTAATCATATATTTAATATTCATACAGTAAACATGTATTTATTATCCTCTAAATAAGGCACACTTGGAAATAATGAATTTCTTTATGTGTGCAGTTGCGGCAGAAGTCCACAGGAGGGCGCACGTTCCCTCTTAATAAGTCCGGTCCTCTCCGTCTCTCTCTCTCTTTTTCCTTTTTTTTGTTTCTTTTATTTTTTTTTTACATGAGTTTGGTTTCTCATACACTTATATTTATACACTAAACATGTATTTAATATTAATACACTAAACATGTATTTAATATTTATACACTAAACATGTATTTAATATTAATACAAAAACATGTATTTAATTTTAATACACTAAACATATATTTAATATTAATACACTGAACATGTATTTAACATTTATACACTAAACATGTATTTAACATTTATACACTAAACATGTTTTTAATATTAATACACTAAAAATGTATTTAATATTAACACGAAAACATGTATTTAGTTTTAATACACTAAACATATATTTAATATTAATACAATAAACATGTATTTAATATTAATACAAAAACATGTATTTAATTTTAATAAACTAAACATATATTTAATATTAATACACTAAACATGTATTTAACATTCATACACTAAACATGTATTTAATATTCATACACTAAACATGTATTTAATATTTATACACTAAACATGTATTTAATATTAATACAAAAACATGTATTTAATTTTAATAAACTAAACATATATTTAATATTTATACACTAAACATGTATTTAACATTTATACACTAAACATGTATTTAATATTAATACACTAAACATGTATTTAATATTTATACACTAAACATGTATTTAATATTTATACACTAAACATGTATTTAATATGAATACAAAAACATGTATTTAATTTTAATAAACTAAACATTTATCTAATAATAATACACTAAACATGTATTTAATATTTATACACTGAACATGTATTTAATATTCATACACTAAACATGTAGTTATTATTTATACACTAAATATGTATTTAATATTTATACACCAAACATGTATTTAATATTAATACACTAAACATGTATTAAATATTTATACACTAAACATGTATTTAATATTAATACACTAAACCTGTAGTTATTATTCATACACTAAACATGTATTTAATATTTATACACCAAACATGTATTTAATATTCATACATTAAACATGTATTTAATATTCATACACTAAACATGTATTTAATATTCATACACTAAACATGTATTTAATATCCATACACTAAACATGTATTTAATATTAATACACTGAACATGTATTTAATAATCATATACCAAACGTATATGTAATTATATACTAATCATATATTTAATATTCATTTAGTAAACATGTATTTATTATCCTCTAAAAAGGCACACTTGGAAATAATGAATTTCTTTATGTGTGCAGTTGCGACAGAAGTCCACAGGAGGGCGCACGTTCCCTCTTAATAAGTCCGGTCCTCTCCGTCTCTTTCTCTCTCTTTTTACTTTTTTTTGTTTCTTTTATTTTTTTTTACATAAATTTGGTTTCTCATACACTCATATTTATACACTAAACATGTATTTAATATTAATACACTAAACATGTATTTAATATTTATACACTAAACATGTATTTAATATTAATACAAAAACATGTATTTAATTTTAATTTACTAAACATATATTTAATATTAATACACTAAACATGTAGTTATTATTTATACACTAAATATGTATTTAATATTAATACACTAAACATGTATTAAATATTTATACACTAAACATGTATTTAATATTAATACACTAAACCTGTAGTTATTATTCATACACTAAACATGTATTTAATATTAAGACAAAAACATTTATTTAATTTTAATAAACTAAACATATATTTAATATTTATACACTAAACATGTATTTAACATTTATACACTAAACATGTATTTAATATTAATACAAAAACATGTATTTAATTTTAATAAACTAAACATTTATCTAATATTAATACACTAAACATGTATTTAATATTTATACACTGAACATGTATTTAATATTCATACACTAAACATGTAGTTATTATTTATACACTAAATATGTATTTAATATTAATACACTAAACATGTATTAAATATTTATACACTAAAAATGTTTTTAATATTCATACACTAAACATGTATTTAATATTAATACACTAAACATGTATTTAATATTTATACACTAAACATGTATTTAATATTAATACAAAACATGTATTTAATTTTAATAAACTAAATATATATTTAATATTAATACACTAAACATGTATTTAATATTCATAAACTAAACATGTATTTAATATTCATACACTAAACATGTATTTAATATTAATACACTGAACATGTATTTAATAATCATATACTAAACGTATATGTAATCATATACTAATCATATATTTAATATTCATACAGTAAACATGTATTTATTATCCTCTAAATAAGGCACACTTGGAAATAATGAATTTCTTTATGTGTGCAGTTGCGGCAGAAGTCCACAGGAGGGCGCACGTTCCCTCTTAATAAGTCCGGTCCTCTCCGTCTCTCTATCTCTCTTTTTCCTTTTTTTTTGTTTCTTTTATTTTTTTTACATAAGTTTGGTTTCTCATACACTTATATTTATACACTAAACATGTATTTAATATTAATACACTAAACATGTATTTAATATTAATACACTAAACATGTATTTAATATTTATACACTAAACATGTATTTAATATTAATACAAAAACATGTATTTAATTTTAATACACTAAACATATATTTAATATTAATACACTAAACATGTATTTAACATTTATACACTAAACATGTTTTTAATATTAATACACTAAACATGTATTTAATATGAACACAAAAACATGTATTTAGTTTTAATACACTAAACATATATTTAATATTAATACAATAAACATGTATTTAATATTAATACAAAAACATGTATTTAATTTTAATAAACTAAATATATATTTAATATTAATACACTAAACATGTATTTAATATTCATAAACTAAACAAGTATTTAATATTAATACACTAAACATGTATTTAATATTTATACACTAAACATGTATTTAATATTAATACAAAAACATGTATTTAATTTTAATAAACTAAACATATATTTAATATTTATACACTAAACATGTATTTAACATTTATACACTAAACATGTATTTAATATTAATACACTAAACATGTATTTAATATTTATACACTAAACATGTATTTAATATTAATACGAAAAAATGTATTTAATTTTAATAAAGTAAACACATATTTAATATTAATACACTAAACATGTATTTAATATTTATACACTAAACATGTATTTAATATTTATACACTAAACATGTATATAATATTAATACACTAAATATGTATTTATTATTTATCCACTAAACATGTATTTAATATTCATAAAATAAACATGTATTTCATATTCATACACTAAACGTGTATTTAATATTCATACACTTAACATGTATTTAATATTAATACAAAAACATGTATTTAAGTTTAATAAACTAAACATATATTTAATATTAATACACTAAACATGTATTTAATATTTATACACCAAACATGTATTTAATATTCATACATTAAACATGTATTTAATATTCATACACTAAACATGTATTTAATATTAATACAAAAACATGTATTTAATTTTAATAAACTAAACATATATTTAATATTTATACACTAAACATGTATTTAACATTTATACACTAAACATGTATTTAATATTAATACACTAAACATGTATTTAATATTTATACACTAAACATGTATTTAATATTAATACGAAAAAATGTATTTAATTTTAATAAAGTAAACACATATTTAATATTAATACACTAAACATGTGTTTAATATTTATACACTAAACATGTATTTAATATTTATACACTAAACATGTATATAATATTAATACACTAAATATGTATTTATTATTTATCCACTAAACATGTATTTAATATTCATAAAATAAACATGTATTTCATATTCATACACTAAACGTGTATTTAATATTCATACACTTAACATGTATTTAATATTAATACAAAAACATGTATTTAAGTTTAATAAACTAAACATATATTTAATATTAATACACTAAACATGTATTTAATATTTATACACCAAACATGTATTTAATATTCATACATTAAACATGTATTTAATATTCATACACTAAACATGTATTTAATATCCATACACTAAACATGTATTTAATATTAATACACTGAACATGTATTTAATAATCATATACCAAACGTATATGTAATTATATACTAATCATTTATTTAATATTAATACACTAAACATGTATTTAATATTTATATACTAAACATGTATTTAATATTAATACAAAAACATCTATTTAATATTAATACACTAAACATGTTTTTAATAAAATACACTAAACATGTATTTAATATTAACACAAAAACATGTATTTAGTTTTAATACACTAAACATATATTTAATATTAATACAATAAACATGTATTTAATATTAATACAAAAACATGTATTTAATATTAATACACTAAACATGTATTTAATATTTATACACTAAACATGTATTTAACATTTATACACTAAACATGTATTTAATATTAATACACTAAACATGTATTTAATATTTATACACTAAACATGTATTTAATATTAATACAAAAACATGTATTTAATTTTAATAAACTAAACATATATTTAATATTAATACACTAAACATGTATTTAACATTTATACACTAAACATGTATTTAATATTAATACACTAAACATGTATTTAATATTTATACACTAAACATGTATTTAATATTAATACAAAAACATGTATTTAATTTTAATAAACTAAACATATATTTAATATTTATACACTAAACATGTATTTAACATTTATACACTAAACATGTATTTAATATTAATACACTAAACATGTATTTAATATTTATACACTAAACATGTATTTAATATTAATACGAAAACATGTATTTAATTTTAATAAACTAAACATTCATTTAATATTAATACACTAAACATGTATTTAATATTTATACACTGAACATGTATTTAATATTCATACACTAAACATGTAGTTATTATTTATACACTAAATATGTATTTAATATTAATACAGTAAACATGTATTAAATTTTTATACACTAAACATGTATTTAATATTAATACACTAAACCTGTAGTTATTATTCATACACTAAACATGTATTTAATATTAGAACACTAAACCTGTATTTAATATTCATACACTAAACATGTATTTAATATTCATACACTAAACGTGTATTTAATATTCATACACTAAACATGTATTTAATATTAATACAAAAACATGTATTTAAGTTTAATAAACTAAACATATATTTAATATTAATACACTAAACATGTATTTAATATTTATACACCAAACATGTATTTAATATTCATACACTAAACATGTATTTAATATTTATACACCAAACATGTATTTAATATTCATACATTAAACATGTATTTAATATTCATACACTAAACATGTATTTAATATTCATACACTAAACATGTATTTAATATCCATACACTAAACATGTATTTAATATTAATACACTGAACATGTATTTAATAATCGTATACTAAACGTATATGTAATTATATACTAATCATATATTTAATATTCATACAGTAAACATGTATTTATTATCCTCTAAATAAGGCACACTTGGAAATAATGAATTTCTTTATGTGTGCAGTTGCGGCAGAAGTCCACAGGAGGGCGCACGTTCCCTCTTAATAAGTCCGGTCCTCTCCGTCTCTCTCTCTTTTTCCTTTTTTTTGTTTCTTTTTTTTTTTTACATAAATTTGGTTTTTCATACACTCATATTTATACACTAAACATGTATTTAATATTAATACACTAAACATGTATTTAATATTTATACACTAAACATGTATTTAATATTAATACAAAAACATGTATTTAATTTTAATTTACTAAACATATATTTAATATTAATACACTAAACATGTATTTAACATTTATACACTAAACATGTATTTAACATTCATACACTAAACATGTTTTTAATATTAATACACTAAACATGTATTTAATATTAACACAAAAACATGTATTTAGTTTTAATACACTAAACATATATTCAATATTAATACACTAAACATGTATTTGACATTTATACACTAAACATTTTTTCAATATTCATACACTAAACATGTATTTAATATTAATACACTAAACATGTATTTAATATTTATACACTAAACATGTATTTAATATTAATAAACTAAATATATATTTAATATTAATACACTAAACATGTATTTAATATTCATAAACTAAACATGTATTTAATATTCATACACTAAACATGTATTTAATATAAATACACTGAACATGTATTTAATAATCATATACCAAACGTATATGTAATCATATACTAATCATATATTTAATATTCATACAGTAAACATGTATTTATTATCCTCTAAATAAGGCACACTTGGAAATAATGAATTTCTTTATGTGTGCAGTTGCGGCAGAAGTCCACAGGAGGGCGCACGTTCCCTCTTAATAAGTCCGGTCCTCTCCGTCTCTCTCTCTCTCTTTTTCCTTTTTTTTGTTTCTTTTTTTTTTTTTTACACAAGTTTGGTTTCTCATACACTTATATTTATACACTAAACATGTATTTAATATTAATACACTAAACATGTATTTAATATTAATACACTAAACATGTATTTAATATTTATACACTAAACATGTATTTAATATTAATACAAAAACATGTATTTAACATTTATACACTAAACATGTTTTTAATATTAATACACTAAACATGTATTTAATATGAATACAAAAACATGTATTTAATTTTAATAAACTAAACATATATTTAATATTAATACACTAAACATGTATTTAACATTTATACACTAAACATGTATTTAATATTAATACACTAAACATGTATTTAATATTTATACACTAAACATGTATTTAATATTAATACAAAAACATGTATTTAATTTTAATAAACTAAACATATATTTAATATTTATACACTAAACATGTATTTAACATTTATACACTGAACATGTATTTAATATTCATACACTAAACATGTAGTTATTATTTATACACTAAATATGTATTTAATATTAATACAGTAAACATGTATTACATTTTTATACACTAAACATGTATTTAATATTAATACACTAAACCTGTAGTTATTATTCATACACTAAACATGTATTTAATATTAGAACACTAAACCTGTACTTAATATTTATACACTAAACATGTATTTAATATTAATACAAAAACATGTATTTAATTTTAATAAAGTAAATACATATTTAATATTAATACACTAAACATGTATTTAATATTTATACACTAAACATGTATTTAATATTTATACACTAAACATGTATTTAATATTAATACACTAAATATTTATTTATTATTTATCCACTAAACATGTATTTAATATTCATAAACTAAACATGTATTTAATATTCATACACTAAACGTGTATTTAATATTCATACACTAAACATGTATTTAATATTAATACAAACACATGTATTTAAGTTTAATAAACTAAACATATATTTAATATTAATACACTAAACATGTATTTAATATTTATACACAAAACATGTATTTAATATTCATACACTAAACATGTATTTAATATTTATACACCAAACATGTATTTAATATTCATACATTAAACATGTATTTAATATTCATACACTAAACATGTATTTAATATCCATACACTAAACATGTATTTAATATTAATACACTGAACATGTATTTAATAATCATATACCAAACGTATATGTAATTATATACTAATCACTTATTTAATATTCATACAGTAAACATGTATTTATTATCCTCAAAATAAGGCACACTTGGAAATAATGAATTTCTTTATGTGTGCAGTTGCGGCAGAAGTCCACAGGAGGGCGCACGTTCCCTCTTAATAAGTCCGGTCCTCTCCGTCTCTCTCTCTCTCTTTTTCCTTTTTTTTTTGTTTCTTTTATTTTTTTTTTTACATAAGTTTGGTTTCTCATACACTTATATTTATACACTAAACATGTATTTAATATTAATACACTAAACATGTATTTAATATTTATACACTAAACATGTATTTAATATTAACACAAAAACATGTATTTAGTTTTAATACACTGAACATATATTTAATATTTATACACTAAACATGTATTTAACATTTATACACTAAAAATGTTTTTAATATTCATACACTAAACATGTATTTAATATTAATACACTAAACATGTATTTAATATTTATACACTAAACATGTATTTAATATTAATACAAAACATGTATTTAATTTTAATAAACTAAATATATATTTAATATTAATACACTAAACATGTATTTAATATTCATAAACTAAATATGTATTTAATATTCATACACTAAACATGTATTTAATATTAATACACTGAACATGTATTTAATAATCATATACTAAACGTATATGTAATCATATACTAATCATATATTTAATATTCATACAGTAAACATGTATTTATTATCCTCTAAATAAGGCACACTTGGAAATAATGAATTTCTTTATGTGTGCAGTTGCGGCAGAAGTCCACAGGAGGGCGCACGTTCCCTCTTAATAAGTCCGATCCTCTCCGTCTCTCTCTCTCTCTCTTTCCTTTTTTTTGTTTCTTTTATTTTTTTTTACATAAGTTTGGTTTCTCATACACTTATATTTATACACTAAACATGTATTTAATATTAATACACTAAACATGTATTTAATATTAATACACTAAACATGTATTTAATATTTATACACTAAACATGTATTTAATATTAATACAAAAACATGTATTTAATTTTAATACACTAAACATGTATTTAATATTAATACAAAAACATTTATTTAATTTTAATAAACTAAACATATATTTAATATTAATACACTAAACATGTATTTAACATTCATACACTAAACATGTATTTTTTTTAACATTCATACACTAAACATCCATTGCTTTCGGTCCCCTAGAGGGGGGGGGGGTTGCCCACATCTGAGGTCCTCTCCAAGGTTTCTCATAGTCAGCATTGTCGCTGGCGTCCCACTGAATGTGAATTCTCCCTGCCCACTGGGTGTGAGTTTTCCTTGCCCTTTTGTGGGTTCTTCCGAGGATGTTGTAGTCGTAATGATTTGTGCAGTCCTTTGAGACATTTGTGATTTGGGGCTATATAAATAAACATTGATTGATTGATTGATTTAACATTTATACACTAAACATGTTTTTAATATTAATACACTAAACATGTATTTAATATTAACACAAAAACATGTATTTAGTTTTAATACACTAAACATATATTTAATATTAATACAATAAACATGTATTTAATATTAATACAAAAACATGTATTTAATTTTAATAAACTAAACATATATTTAATATTAATACACTAAACATGTATTTAACATTTATACACTAAACATGTATTTAATATTAATACCCTAAACATGTATTTAATATTCATACACTAAACATGTATTTAATATTAATACAAAAACATGTATTTAATTTTAATAAACTAAACATATATTTAATATTTATACACTAAACATGTATTTAACATTTATACACTAAACATGTATTTAATATTAATACACTAAACATGTATCTAATATTTATACACTAAACATGTATTTAATATTAATACGAAAACTTGTATTTAATTTTAATAAACTAAACATTTATTTAATATTAATACACTAAACATGTATTTAATATTTATACACTAAACATGTATTTAATATTCATACACTAAACATGTAGTTATTATTTATACACTAAACATGTATTTAATATTAATACAGTACACTTGTATTAAATATGAATACAAAAACATGTATTTAATTTTAATAAGCTAAACATATATTTAATATTAATACACTAAACATGTATTTAACATTTATACACTAAACATGTATTTGATATTAATACAAAAACATGTATTTAATTTTAATAAACTAAACATATATTCAATATTTATACATTAAACATGTATTTAACATTTATACAGTAAAAATGTATTTGATATTAATACACTAAACATGTATTTAATGTTTATACACTAAACATGTATTTAATACTAATACAAAAACATGTATTTAATTTTTAATAAACTAAACATATATTTAATATTAATACACTAAACATGTATTTAATATTTATACACTAAACATGTATTTAATATTCATACACTAAACATGTAGTTATTATTCATACACTAAACATGTATTTAATATTAATACAATAAACATGTATTAAATATTTATACACTAAACATGAATAATAACTACATGTTTAGTGTATGAATATTAAACACATGTTTAGTGTATGAATATTAAATACATGTTTAGTTCATGAATATTAAATACATGTTTACTGTATTAATATTACATTTATATTTAGTTTTTTTTTAATTAAATACATGTTTTTGTATTAATATTAAATACATGTTTAGTGTATAAATATTAAATACATGTTTAGTGTATTAATATTTAATACATGTTTAGTGTATGAATAATAACTACATGTTTAGTGTATAAATATTAAATACATGTTTAGTGTATGAATATTAAATACATGTTTAGTGTATGAATATTAAATACAAGTTTAGTGTGAAAATATTAAATACATGTTTAGTCTATTATTAAATTCCATTTTAGTGTATAATTATTAAATAAATGTTTAGTGTATTAATAATAAATAAATGTTTAGTGTATTAATATTAAATATATATTTAGTTTATTAAAATTAAATACATGTTTTTGTATTAATATTAAATATATGTTTAGTGTATAAATATTAAATACATGTTTAGTGTATTCATATTAAATACGTGTTTAGTGTATTAATATTAAATATATGTTTAGTTTATTAAAACTAAATACATGTTTAGTGTATTAATATTAAAAACATGTTTAGTGTAAAAATGTTAAATACATGTTTAGTGTATTAATATTAAATATATGTTTAGTTTATTAAAATTAAATACATGTTTTTGTATTAATATTAAATACATGTTTAGTGTATAAATATTAAATACATGTTTAGTCTATTAATATTAAATATGTGTTTGGTTTATTAAAATTAAATACATGTTTTTGTATTAATATTAAATACATGTTTAGTGTATGAATATTAAATACATGTTTAGTGTATAAATGTTAAATACATGTTTAGTTTATGAATATTAAATACATGTTTAGTGTATGAATATTAAATACATGTTTAGTGTATAAATGTTAAATACATGTTTAGTTTATTCAAATTAAATACATGTTTTTTTATTAATATTAAATACATGTTTAGTGTATAAATATTAAATACATGTTTAGTGTATGAATATTAAATACATGTTTAGTGTATTAATATTAAATACACTTTTTGTGTATAAATATTAAATACACGTTTAGTGTAAAAAGATTAAATACATGTTTAGTGTATTAAAATTAAATATATGTTTAGTTTATTGAAATTAAATACATGTTTTTGTATTAATATTAAATACATATTAAGTGTAAGAATAATAACTACATGTATATTGAATGAATATTAAATACATGTTTAGTGTATAAATATTTAATACATGTTTAGTGTATTAATATTAAATATATGTTTAGTTTATTAAAATTTAATACATGTTTTTGTCTTAATATTAAATACATGTTTAGTGGATTAATATTAAATACATGTTGAGTGTATAAATATGAAATAAATGTTTAGTGTATAAATATTAAATACATGTTTAGTGTATTAATATTAAATATGTTTAGTTTATTACAATTAAATACATGATTAGTGTATTAATATTAAATACATGTTAAGTGTATAAATATTAAATATATGTTTAGTGTATTAATATTAAATATATGTTTAGTTTATTAAAATTAAATACATGTTTTTTGTATTAATATTAAATACATGTTTGGTATATAAATATTAAATACATGTTCAATGTATTAATATTAAATACATGTTTAGTTTAGAAATAGTAAATACATGTTTAGTGTATAAATATTAAATACATGTTTAGTGTATGAATATTAAATACATGTTTAGTGTATAAATATTAAATACATGTTTAGTGTATGAATATTAAATACATGTTTAGTGTATAAATATTAAATACATGTTTAGTGTATAAATATTAAATACATGTTTAGTGTATAAATATTAAATAGATGTTTAGTGTATGAATATTAAATAAATGTTTAGTGTATTAATATTAAATATATGTTTAGTTTAATAAAATTAAATACATGTGTTTTGTATTAATATTAAATACATGTTCAATGTATTAATATTAAATACATGTTTAGTGTATTAATATTAAATACATGTTTTGTGTATTAATATTAAATATATGTTTAGTTTAATAAAATTAAATACATGTTTTTTGTATTAATATTAAATACATGTTCAATGTATTAATATTAAATACATGTTTAGTGTATTAATATTAAATACATGTTTAGTGTATAAATATTAATTACATGTTTAGTGTATTAATATTAAATACATGTTTAGTGTATAATTAATAAACACATGTTTATTGTATTAATATTAAATACATGTTTAGTGTATTTATATTAAATATATGTTTAGTTTATTAAAATTAAATACATGTTTGTTGTATTAATATTAAATACATGTTTAGTGTATTAATATTAAATATATGTTTAGTTTATTAAAATTAAATACATGTTTGTTGTATTAATATTAAATATATGTTTAGTTTATTAAAATTAAATACATGTTTTTTGTAATATATTAAATACATGTTTAGTGTATTAATATTAAATATATCTTTAGTTTATTAAAATTAAATACATGTTTTTTGTATTAATATTAAATACATGTTTAGTGTGTAAATATTAAATACATGTTTGGTGTATAAATATTAAATACATGTTTAGTGTATAAATATTAAATACATGTTTAGTGTATTAATATTAAATATATGTTTAGTTTATTAAAATTAATTAGATTTTTTTGTATTAATATTAAATACATGTTTAGTGTATGAATATCAAAAATACATGTTTTTGTATGAATATCAAATACATGTTTAGTGTATGAATATTAAATACATGTTTTTTGTATTAATATTAAATACATGTTTAGTGTATGAATATTAAATACATGTTTAGTGTATGAATATTAAATAAATGTTTAGTGTATAAATATTAAATACATGTTTAGTGTATAAATATTAAATAAATGTTTAGTGTATAAATATTAAATACATGTTTAGTGTATTAATATTAAATATATGTTTAGTTTATTAAAATTAATTTGATGTTTTTGTATTAATATTAAATGCATGTTTAGTGTATTAATATTAAATACATGTTTAGTGTATTAATATTAAATACATGTTTTTGTATGAATATTAAATACATGTTTAGTGTATGAATATTAAATACATGTTTCATGTATGAATATTAAATACATGTTTAGTGTATAAATATTAAATATATGTTTAGTGTATTAATATTAAATACATGTTTTGTGTATTAATATTAAATATATGTTTAGTTTATTAAAATTAAATACATGTTTTTTGTATTCATATTAAATACATGTTTGGTGTATAAATATTAAATACATGTTCAATGTATTAATATTAAATACATGTTTAGTGTGTTAATATTAAATACATATTTAGTGTATAAATATTAATTACATGTTTAGTGTATTAATATTAAATACATGTTTAGTGTACAATTAATAAATACATGTTTATTGTATTAATATTAAATACATGTTTAGTGTATTAATATTAAATATATGTTTAGTTTATTAAAATTAAATACATTTTTTTGTATTGATATTGAATACATGTTTAGTGTGTAAATATCAAATATATGTTTAGTGCACAAATAGTAAAAATATGTTTAGTGTATAAATATTAAAAACTATGTTTAGTGTATGCATGACCAGACTTATTAAGAGGGAATTATTCGCCCTCCAGTGGAAATCTGCCTTAACTGCACACAAATAAATTAATTATTTCAGAGTGTGCCTTATTTAGAGAATAATAAATACATGTTTACTGTATGAATATTAAAAAATATGATTAGTATATGAATATCAAATGTGTTTAGTATATGATTATTAGATACATGCTCAGTGTATGAATATTAAATACATGTTTAGTGTACGAATATTTCAGTGTATAAATATTAAATACATGTTTAGTGTATAAATATTAATTAAACAATATATATATATATATATATATAGAGAGAGAGAGACAGAGAGAGAGAGAGAAAGAGAGAAAGACAGAGATAGATAGAGAGAGAGAGAGAGAGAGAGAGAGAGAGAGAGAGAGAGAGCAGACTTATTAAGAGGAAACGTACGCCCTCCTGTGGACTTCTGCTGCAACTGCACACAGAAATAAATTCATTACTTCCAAGTGTGCCTTATTTAGTGTCCCAGACTTCCAATTCCTCCTTTACATGTTTAGTGTATAAGTATTAATTAAACAACTGTTTAATATATGAATTTTAAAAAATGTGCTTAGTGTATAAATATTAAATTCATGTTTAGTGTATGAATAAATACATATAAATATATATATATATATATATATATATATATAGAGAGAGAGAGAGAGAGAGAGAGAGAGAGAAAAAGAGAGAGAGAAAGGGAGAGAGAGAGAGAGAGATAGAGAGATAGAGACCAGAATTATGAAGAGTGAACGTGCGCCCTCCTGTGGACTTCTGCTGCAACTGCACACACAAAGAACTTCATTACTTCCAAGTGTGCCTTATTTAGTGTCCCAGACTTCCAATTCCTCCTTTACATGTTTAGTGTATAAGTATTAATTAAACAACTGTTTAATAGATGAATTTTAAAAAATGCGTTTAGTGTATAATATTAAATACATGTTTAGTGTATAAATAAATAAATATATATATATATATATAGAGAGAGAGAGAGAGAGAGAGAGAGAGAGAGAGAGAAAGAGAGAGAGAAAGAGAGAGAGAGAAAGGGAGAGAGAGAGAGAGAGAGAGAGAGATAGAGAGATAGAGACCAGATTTATTAAGAGGGAACGTGCGCCCTCCTGTGGACTTCTGCTGCAACTGCACACACAAAGAACTTCATTACTTCCAAGTGTGCCTTATTTAGTGTCCCAGACTTCCAATTCCTCCTTTACATGTTTAGTGTATAAGTATTAATTAAACAACTGTTTAATATATGAATATTAAAAAATGCGTTTAGTGTATAATATTAAATACATGTTTAGTGTATAAATAGATATATATATATATATATATATAGAGAGAGAGAGAGAGAGAGAGAGAGCGCCACCGGAGCAGAGACTGTGAACAACAGATACCCTGTTTATAATCGACACCTGTGTAATATACATCACTTATGTTTTTATTCCAGTTTTATTTTGCCAGTGACATTAAGTCATGACCGTGGTTAAGCGTCTGTCGTGTGTGTGTGTGGCCTGTTCAATGCCCAAGATGGCGGTCGCCGTTAGCAATGACTGCTACATGTAAAGCTGATCACTTTCTGTGTGGGTCCAAACCAGGCTAATCCGTGTTTATAGCTATGTATGCTTAAGACATTGTGGACATAACAAACTGTGTGAATGATGAACCGGCTAAATATTTTGGGATGCTGAATGAGCAGTGTGTATTGACGGAAGAGCTAAGCTAATTATTATCCCGCCAGAATGCTCTAGCCCAGGGGTGTCAAACGTCCGGCCCGAGGGCCGCTTAAGGCCCGCTAACAAATTGTATCCGGCCCGCAGGATGAGTTAAAGTATAAAAATGTACCTGACATTTTTAAATGAAAGAAACAGCTGTTCTAAATGTGTCCACTGGATGTTGCAATAGCAATTCTTTGTAGATGATGCAACATATGTACAAAATAAAGCACATGATGTTAGTACATCAGTCGAGGAAAATGAGCAAACTACACGAATAACATCCTGTAATTTGACTTTGATATAATTTGTTTTATCTTGAAAGACACCAATGAGTTGACTGATGAACATTATCACATAATGTATTCAGAAAATATAAATAACAACAAACAAAATGATTAACCACAGCATGTCAATGTAAAAAAAACTTTTTACACTTGTTCTATTTTCAAACAATGAAAAACAGTCTGAAGTTGTTTTTATTTTTAAGTTATCGTGCTGTGATTTTACCAGTCCGGCAATTTTTCTCCATGTAACCCCCGATCTAAAGTGAGTGTGACACCTCTGCTCTAGCCGTAGGCCGGGGATATCCCCCCCGTTCAAATGTGTTGTGGGTACTAGTGCTGCCGTGATTAGTTGGCTAGGAATTCACACGGTTTTGATTGATTGATTGAAACTTTTATTCACAGATTGCACAGTACATATTCCGTACAACTGACCACTAAATGGTAACACCCCAATAAGTTTTTCAACTTGTTTAAGTCTGGGTCCACGTTAATCAATTCATGGTGGGCGAGAGAGAGACATGAGCGTAACGTAGGCGTATCAATTAACACCGCCGCCCTTTATTTCTCTATATTTTCAAGATAGTCGACCATGAAAAGGCCTTTTTTTTTTTAGCCGATGGGTTGTTCTACTATTGACCGCCTATTTATCTTTGTTCTCCCGTCCCAAACGGCTCACTGTAATTCACTTCCACAAGTCTGTGCCCTGCTGGAAAAGCAGATCAACTGAGAACAAGAGAGTATTAAGACACGTTAATACAATTATTCAGTCTGGTTAAATACAGAAACAATAATCATAAACAGGTGTGCGTCAAACGGTCAGTGCAGGTGGAACAAATGAGGTAACCATGGAGACAGAACAAACATGGAAGTGCAACCAGGAACTAAAAGAAGTCCAAAACTAACCGAGCATAACTAAACAAAACATGATCCGGACCACGGATCGTGGCACACTTATGTTCAAAGGGGTGACTCTACACTAAACACAGTATTTCCATAGCTAATATTACTTGCTAATACTTACCTGTAGGACCTGTTGAGTAAAGTTAACATGTATTTGAGTAAAGTTAACATGTATTTGAGTACTTACCATGAATATGTAGACAAAGTAACTGATATAATACTGAGTATGGTAAGTGTAGCATGTCTGTGTGGTGTAGCCTATACTATTTATGTGTAATATAAGGTGTATGAAGTATCTGTTGAAGATAGAGGTGGTGGGAAAAAAATGGATTATTGTCTGCAGCTAAATGCTTTTAGTGAAACTAAATATTTCCATTTCATGTCTCTTGTGTTTCAGGGGAGGATTGAATGCAGTGCAAATATTGCAAATTGGAAAGCTCCAATCAAGAGGTATGGCTGTCATTTATTTATTAACTGTGGTACTTATATGTTCATTGCACTGTATGGAATAGGTGTAGGAGTGTACGCATTTATTGACACACTGCACTATACCTGCCCCCCCACTCCACTACATGCTCCTCCAACATAAAGCACCCCACTATACCATCAGCCCTGAAATCTCAAGTCAAAAGCTCACATTGTGATTAAAGTTAAATGCCATTGCTCCGCTGATTGTGTTTTTCAGATATCTGAAAAATGTCATGGCATCACCAGCAAAGACCTCCTGAAGACTTTCAATGAGTGCCTTGAGAATTATGTGCCTCGCCTGCTCAGACTGTACCGGGCTAGAAAGGAAGCTATTGGTCAGCAAATAGAAGACTTCCTGGATAAGCTTGATGAACAAGTAAGTGATGGACATGTGTCAGTAAAATGGATCTTATCAGTCATTGCTATATGTTCTTAGTTTGTGCTATTTGATAATTATAACAATGTTTAATTTGCAAAAGTAGAAAATGCTTTAGTCTGAAGGCTTGAAGTGTTTTTTTCCCCTTTTCTTGAGCATGCTACTGGTCAGACTTGCGGTCTACTGGTCATTACTAAAAACAACTTTTGATTTTGCCATTTGTATAAATCCACTATGGCGCTTCACTAATGTACATGCTTATGTCTTCCACTGTATACTCTATAGACATCAGACATTGTGTCTCACCGAAAGATGACATCACTGAGATGCCTCCCCGTTTTTGTCTGGGACGACACAACTAAGTGTGGAGAGACGCAGCCGACGGGCCGACAGCGGGCGGACAGAGGCGTTCTGGACCAAGATGAAGGCCAGGAGGCGGGGCATGCGGCGTGACGCACGCGGAGCGGCAGGAGGACGGCCATCGGAGTCAGGTGCGTAGGACACACATCTGCTCACAATCTGCGCATCTGCTCCTAGACTTTAAGAGAGGCGAAGGGGGCACGATTGCGAGAGGGAAGACAGGAAAGGAAAGGAAACCACGGCAGCCCGACCACGAGCCCGACGACAGAGAGCAGTCCGCAATGAGTCCCCGCCACAGACGCAGCAGGCGAGCACCAAAGGGTGCAGAGCGACCAGGAAGAGGTGCCAGCGCACTAGAAATGGGTGCGCCCGACTGGCCCGAAGAAAGGTTGTTTGAACCAATAAATGGGAATCAAACCTGCTACGATGCGTCGTGTGTTCAATGTCACAGCAACCCACACGAGGACGGCTGGGAGTTTGTCACATACGTTTTTCCTGCAGCATTTGGTAAGTAATAATAATAATAGGACATTTACTTGAAAATTAAAAGTAATTTGGCCTAATGTAGCTTCAATGGAATAGTTCAACATTTTCATATTCTAGCTTGTTGCCCTGCTCTCTGGTTTAAGATCCGTCGATAGAAACCATTCCTTTAACTGTGGATGTATTTTTGAAGAAGAATCAGCCAATGTTTCCTCATCGCTTGTTAGATTAGCTCAAATACTGGTAGTCTATTGGTAGCCTGCCTTCGCCAACAGTCAGAAGATAAACTTTACAACTCTATTCCGACGACATGCTGTTAGTTTTAAGTTGCAGAAGAGAAAACGACATTGCTGATGAATGTCTGTTGAATATAAACTAAATTCACCCTGGCTCACAGTCGGCAGCGGCATACTAACACTTACAATTGACTGCTAGTTTTTGAGCTAAGCTTACTTGCGATGAACAATCTTCGCCTATTCCTTCCAAAATGCACAAACAGTTAAAATGAATGATTTCTGTTGCCTTGCCTTGAACCAGAGAGTGGAGCAACAAGCTAAAAAACTATTACTATTTTAACATTTTGAGTAGGATCTGATTGTAGCTGAGATAGGCACCAGCAACCCCCGCGACTCCATAGGGAATAAGCGGTACAAAATGGATGGATGAATGGAGTAGGATCTCATAGCTGATGACAAAGATTTTATGCATAATACACTTTGTGTAGATTTCATTTTGTGCCCAGATTTGTTTTTGAAAGCCCAAATGTCATATTCTTTAGCCAAAGCATTTAACCATAAAGAAAAGTTCCTGCCCCAATTTTTTTTTTATATTTAATGGTTAATGTTCTACCTTCAATTCATTTGAAAGTAATTTAAGGGTTTTTTCCATTTTTTTGAACATTGTAAAATTGTAATCGTTCCCAGAAGATCCACACAAGTGGGGCCCTAATTACATCCTTTTGTTGGACCTAACACTCAATCATGCATGTGTTACTTACCCTCAGGAAAGTGACCCTGAAGAAAGAGTGCTCAGAGGCGTGTCTGTTGGCATCCTTACAATCATTGAAGAAGATGATCCTGCTGTATCACCCAACTTACGGGACTGGGCTGTTGTGTTGGAAGGTTCCATGGTGCTACATGACCTGCCAGACCTCGGTACCGCCTTTGCATACCTCTTTGGCCTACTGTATGCCATCAACATTGATTATCCAAAGGAGATGACGTACACCTTTGAAGCAATTCAGTCTATCTTTTTCCAGCTTGGCTCTCAGTGCGGCCCTGCGATGAGGTGGCGACTTGTCCAGGGTGTACCCTGCCTGCTGCCCGATTGTAGCTGAGATAGGCGCCAGCGCCCCCCGTGACTCCAAAAGGGAATAAGTGGTAGAAAATGGATGGATGGATGGGCTCTCAGTGCTCTCAGCGGACAAGGTCTCTGAAAACAAAGCTTTTGCTGTGACTCTTAATGTGGAAGCCAACCTATGTTTTCTGCCTGTTCGAGTGCATTGTGGTTGGTGCTCATATAAAACTTCACGGCCAGTGATTTAAAACATGCAAGGCCACACGGAAAACAATTATATTTATTTTCAAAATGTATTTACAATTAAGTCAGATACACCATTTTTTGAATTTTTTTTTTTTTCAAAATGTATTTAAAATTGAGTGAGATTCACAAAACGCCATTATGCCACATAACCCGCCAGAACTCGGTACTGCCATTTGTCATGTAGCATATTGGTATTTTGTGAATCTCACTTAAATGTAGATATATCTTTTTCTTTACATTTAAGTGAGGTTGACAAGAGGTGCATATTCACTGTCAACTGATCAAGTTTGTCAACTCTTCTAATTTACTAAACACATTTTCTCTATCTATGATGATAATTCTATCATCAAATCATTACACAATTATATTGCCTGGCTGCTGTAAAAGCATTTATTTCTTAGCTTTTAACTTTCTTAGCTGGTTTATTCACTTTAAAGAAAATAGCTGGGAAAGTGTCAAGGTCTCTGACACACCCAATTGAACCCTTATGTTAAACATGTTTCTAAATGAGAAATAAACAAGGTTTTGGATATATTTTGATGTCTGCTCTTTATTTTATTTATTCATTCAGCATTTAAAAAAAAAATTATCGCAACATAAATGTTACTTGACTTGTAAAGGAATTTTACTAACTGAAGTAACAAGAATTTCCGAGTTAGTTGAAGGTGAAAATACATGGAATTGAAGCATGAAATTTATTGTTGGTCCGACGTGAATATAATAATTTGGTGAACAAGATCGAGTTGGTAAAACTATTTTCTAAACTTTGAAATCTTAGTTAAGTCAAGAACAGTAGTCAAAGTTCAACAAGAATATATGAGTTTGTTGAAGGTAAAAATACATGGAATTGAAGCATGAACTTTATTGTTGGTCCGACGTGAATATAATAATTTGGTGAACAAGAAGATCTGAGTTGACATAACTCTTATCTCAACTTGTAAATCTTAGTTAAGTCAACAATAGTAAAACGCTAAAATCTTGTTGCATCAAGTTACCTTGAAAATGTTTGTTTTCTCAACTTTTTTTTTTATTTAAAGTGTACCGGTTTGATGTGCCCAAAACACCTCCATAGGGAGACGTTCGGGTGGCATCCTGACCAGATGCCCGAACCACCTCATCTGGCTCCTCTCCATGTGGAGGAGCAGCGGCTTTACTTTGAGTTCCTCCCGGATGACAGAGCTTCTCACCCTATCTCTAAGGGAGAGACCCACCACCCAGGCGGAGGAAACTCATTCCGACCACTTTTACCCATGATCTTGTCCTTTTGGTCCTAACCCAAAGCTCATGACTATAGGTGAGGATGGGAACGTAGATCGACCAGTAAATTGAGAGCTTTGCCTTCCGGTTCAGCTCCTTCTTCACCACGTCCGCATTACTGAAGACACCACACCGTGAACAAGACTCCGAGGTACTTGAACTCCTCCACTTGGGAGCAGGGTCTCCTCCCCAACCTGGAGATGGCACTCCACCCTCTTCCGAATGATAACAATGGACTCGGATTTGGAGGTGCTGATTCCCATCCCAGTCGCTTCACACTCGGCTGTGAACCGATCCAGTGAGAGCTGAAGATCCTGGCCAGATGAAGCCATCGGGACCACATCATCTGCAAAAAGCAGAGACCTAATACTGCAGCCACCAAACCAGATCCCCTCAACACCTTGACCGCGCCTAGAAATTATGTCCATGAAAGTTTTGAACAGGATGGGTGACAAAGTCCAACCGTGACTGGAAACGCCACACCGTCCCGTTAATATTATGTATAGTATATCAATATATGTGTATATATACATGAATATACACATGTATGGGATTTATATATATATATATATATATATATATATATATATATATATAAATGGTAAATGTTTGTACTTGTATAGCGCTTTTCTACCTCTTTTTAAGGAGCCCAAAGCGCTTTGATAGTATTTCTCCATTCACACACACATTCACACACTGATGGCAGGAGCTGCCATGCAAGGCGCTAACCAGGTTCCATCAGGAGCAAGGGTGAAGTGTCTTGCTTAAGGACACAATGGACGTAACTAGGATGGTAGAAGGTGGGGACATATACACATATATATATATATATATATCTTGATTGGATTATCCAGAGAATAGTGCTCGATACCGTGGTAGAGCGCAATATGTAGGTGTGGGAAAAATCACAAGACTACTTCATCTCTACAGAACTGTTTCATGAGGGGTTCCCTCAATCATCAGGAGATTTTAATGGAAGTATTCACATACAATGGTTTATATAGGGCACAGAGTGGGTGGGTACAGGCAGGCGTAGGGTGTGGTGATTGGCTCATGTGTTACCTAGGAGGTGTTTCCGTCTGTGACGGCATGCTGAGATGATTTCACTGCGCTTGTTGAGTGATGACGGGTCTGGGTGATGTATAATAAACAGTGTCTCTTTTAAGCATAGGTTGCATCTTTTATTACCACTGTTGTAAGGTGTGCTGGATGCAAGAGTTTGCCATGTTGTTGAATATTCAACATTATTGTCTTTGAGGTTCCAAATGTACTTGCTGAGTTCTGTGGAATATTATATATATATATTATCCAATTGTGGCCCTCGAGTCAAAACGTTTAGAGACTGCACTGGCCTTTCTAGAGCTTTTCAGGTGTTTAGTATTCACATTGCATTTAAACATGTTCTACAACCTGTCACTATTTACACTTCACACACCCTCTGTTACGGTGTGGTCGCATCGTGGATGTGGGAGGAGGGCCACCTCTTGATGCCAAAGGACCCGGAGCAAGCAGGATGAAGGTAGGAACTGGTTCTAATATAGAAATCCAAAATAACACATGACAAAAGGGTAAAATAAAGGTGCGCCAAAGCACGGGAAGTAAAATGCTAATCTTAGCAAGGGTTGAGTTCAAAGTCCAAAGCAGCGCGAGCCGAGCGCGCAGAGGCTAAGCTAAAACTTAGCGAGGAACAAACAAAAGGCCCGGGAGGAAACAACCTAACTGTTGCATTGAGCAAGCAAAACGTCCAGAATGAACTCAGGTAGCAGGCGGACTTAAATACTAACACAACAATCAAAAGCAGGTGTGCGTCCGAAAGTAAGAGCAGGTGGAGCGAATGAAGTAGCCATGGTGACAAAAACAAACAAGGAAGTGCTCAAACAATGGGATCAGCGGAGTCCAAACATAATAAGAAAATACACAAAAGCAAACAACAAATGAATCGTAACACGTGGCCATCTCCACCTCTCCAATGTCCTTCTTTCAACCATTAACCTGTGTCATCACATTAATATCCTTCATGTCTTCATCTGACTTCAATGTATATATAATCTTGCAATTATCCACCATCATCTTTTTCCACCTTTCTACTCTTTTAGTGCGCTACTTTCCTTCATGACCTCCTCTCCGCTTCTTTCCTCTCTCCCCTCTGTTCCTATCCACGTCCATACCTTCCTCACACATCCCCTCCATATATCCACTTCCATCTCTTTTTAAGCAGCTACCAGAAATCCAGAGCTGGGTAATGGAGAAGTTTTGTGAAATAATAAAAAAAAAATATTCACCTAAAAGCAAAAATAAAAATGAACTAAATCTCCTCTGTTCTGTACATCATTGTCCAAGTGACATTATATTGTCATCTTCCTCTTTATGCCATTTCCTCAAGGTGATGTTATGTATCGACAAGGGGGAAGGAGACCGCACAACAACAGGAGGTATAGCTCAATGGGTTTATTGAGTCTTTAATGAATACGTGGAGTGTGTATGCAACTATGTGTGTGGATGTTAGACTATGTGTGGAAATTAAAGGGGAACATTATCACCAGACTTAAGTGTCAATATATACCTTGATGGTGCAGAAAAAGAGACCATACATTTTTTTAACCGGTTTCTGAACTCTAAATGGGTGAATTTTGGCCAATTAAACGCCTTTCTGTTTATCGCTCTGTGGTGATGACGTCAGAACTTAACATCGCCGAGGTAATAAAGCCGCCATTTTAATTTTCAACACATTGCAAACATTGGGTCTCAGCTCTGTTATTTTCCGTTTTTTCGACAATTTTTTGGAACCTTGGAGACATCATGCCTCGTCGGTGTGTTGTTGGAGGGTGTAACAACACTAACAGGGAGGGATTCAAGTTGCACCACTGGCCCGAAGATGCGATAGTGTCTGCCGCCAGACCCCCATTGAATGTGCCAGAGTGTCTGCACATTTTACCGGCGATGCTAAGGCAGACATGGCACAGAGATGTATGGATAACCTGCAGATGCATTTGCAAAGATAAAGTCAACGAAATCACAAAGGTGAGTTTTGTTGATGTTGTTTACTTATGTGCTAATCAGACATATTTGGTCGCAGCGTGACTGCCAGCTAATCGATGCTAACATGCTATTTACCGGCGGTGCTAAAGCAGACATGGCACAGAGATGTATGGATAACCTGCAGATGCATTTGCAACAATATTACGTTTCCTTCCACCCACATTTAATGCGAAAAAAACACTTACCAATCGACGGATTTAAGTTGCTCCAGTGTCACAAGATGGGAACGTCCTGATAGTTTGGTCCGCACATTTTACCGGCAATGCTAACGCAGCTATTCGGCCATGCTATGGTTATGAGTAGCGTCAATAGCTATTCGCTCAATAGCTTCAGTTTTTATCTCAATACTTTTATACTCTAACCATCTGTTTCAATACATGCGTAATCTGTTGAATCGCGTAAGCCGCTGAAATCAGAGTCTGAATCCGAGCTAATGTCGCTATATCTTCTTGTGATATTCGTCATGGTTTGTTTGTATTGGCAGCACTGTATGACGTCACAGGAAAATGAACAGTGTCAAGGCAAGGAGCGAAAAAAAGGCACTTTGACGCTTTTTTTAGGGATATTCCGGGACCGGTAAAATTTTGAAAAAAACAAGCCACTGAGAACTGATTTTTATTGTTTTTAACCCTTTTGAAATTGTGATAATGTTCCCCTTTAACACAATGTGAATTACCGTGGGTTTGTTGAAGGTGTGTGTTGGTTGTGGCAGCGTCCAAGTCCAGAGAGGAAGATCCCAAAGAGTTCGTGATCCAAGCAAGGTCCGTGGGGCAGGAGAGAGGCGTCCGAGGTCCAAATCCGGGTGTGGGGTCGAGAATCAAGGGAGGCAATCAGAATCCGGGTAGAAGTGCAAGGCAACGACTGAGGCACGAAGGCTGTGGGAACAGGAGAAGACAAAAGGACAAAATCAGGGCCAGGCACAAGGAAGGCAACAACAGACAAGAGAGAAAGCACAAGAGGGGAGCCAGAGACGCGAGAACTTACTGTAACCAGGGCTACGTTCCCACGAGAAGCAGTCAGCGACGAAGCTCTTTATTCTGTCGCCTCTCATTAGTCCCAGGTGTGTCGTTGGTAGATTGCCACCTGCTGTGTCGGCGCGGTCTGCGCAACGAGCATGGGGGCGTGTCCTGCTTGGCTCACAGTGGAGCCTCTTGGTGTTCCCACAGCAGACAGTGTGTGTGCCATGACAGGTGACAGAAAAACATGATACAACCTGCCTATCATGTGATTCTACCAAGTTGGCAAAATACAAACACACAATATATTGACATATATAACACATAAAACATGGAATTAGAAGTGAACAGTACCCATCCCTACCAGCAAGTGTTGTTGTACTGGAAACTAATTTACAAACACAACTTCATCACACACAATACTCCACTATGGAATTGTTCTTATATTAAAATGAGAAACAAATCCATCTTTGAACAGCAATGGTTTGAAAAAGGCATTTGGTCACTGATGCACTTATTGAGTGATAAAAAATATTTCAATATTTGAAGATTTTATTAAGTACGACCTGTGAATAAAAAATTATTACAAAATGTATAAAGGCTTTTTCTTTAAAAATATTCTACTTGCTGCATATTATCTTTTTAAATTATTTACTATTTCTGTTTTACTGTATTTTCTCTGGAACAAAACAAAACTCATAACTTGAAAGTTTCCATTCTTCCTAAGGCAAAGGAGTTAATTTAAGAAAAAACAAAACGGAATTAACCACTTGAAATTATTTTTACAATGTTCTTTTGCAATTGAAGACAACACTTGTTCGTTTTTGTGATAGGGAAACAAAATAAACAGTTTATTTTATGAATGTATGCAAAGTGGGATGATGTACAATATTGGCTTTTGCCTGACACTCCAAACTTTGACTGATATTGATGTTTTGGGGATGTTAAAATAAAACAAAAAACCTAAAAAATATTTAAAACACAATACTTGATTTATTTAATATATCCACAAATGTAAAAACTTAGCCATCCTTCCACAAATAAATCTGCCATTTTCTCTCACTTTTATACTGCATAAAGGTCTGGGGACATACATATATAACAATCACAACACAATCATCATAATACAGAGTAAAAAATATAATGAATAAAATAGATTAAAGAGACCCAACAGATGATTCAAAAAGTCACACATTTTAAAATTGTATTGTTGAAACGATGTATAAAGTAATTAATAATATGCTTCCTGAAGTGGTCCAGAAGATGTTTCAGATGTGAACCAGTACATATGTATATCATATAAAGGTGCTAATCTATGGGATTATTAACAATTAGAAATACAAACATGTAATAATTTCATATTTCATATGAATAAGTCTAAAATTATATGTTGAATATACAGAATATATATACACACACACACATAAAATGTTTATTGCATGTAAAATATTTCCCGTACTGTTTACTCCCACCTTTTTACTTAAATTGTTCTGTCCATTTTTTAATAAAAGTACACAATGTTGCATATTAATGTATGTGCTTGACTGAAAAAAGCACTAATATAAAATATCTAATCTATAAATGTAAAGATCATATTAAACAGATTGTTAGACAAACAACAATGTCACACATGTTATATGTGCTGATGTTGTTAGAAAGTCAAAATGAAAGTCTGGACAGTTTATTTCAAATCCTGCAGTTTCATTTGCTGCTGCTGTTCTCACCAGCACACTTGTGTTTCTTACACTGGTACTTAGAAGACAATCTTTCACCACACACACTGCAACTCAACACTTTCTCTCCTGGGTGTCTTCTCATGTGTCTTACAAGGGTTGATCGGTCACCAAAGCTTCTGTTGCAGATTGAACGGGAATGTGATTTTTCACCAGTGTGTGTTCTCATTGTCTTTTCATATTCTGACTTGCAGTAAAACCTTTACCACAGGTTGAACAAGAAACAGGTTTTTCACCAGTGTGTCTTCTCATGTGTACTTTCAAATCGTGACTTTGTGTAAAACCTTTACCACAGGTTGAACAGGAAAAAGGTTTTTCACCAGTGTGTCTTCTCATGTGTCTTTTCAAATTCTGACTTTCTATAAAACTTTTACCACAAATTGAACAGGGAAAAGGTTTTTCACCAGCGTGTGTTCTCGTGTGTACTTTCAAATTGCGACTTTCTCTAAAACTTTTACCACAAATTGAACAGGGAAAAGGTTTTTGACCAGTGTGTGTTCTTGTGTGTCTTTTCAAACATTGACTGCTAGTAAAACCTTTACCACAGATTGAACAGACAAAAGGTTTTTCACCAGTGTGTCTTCTCATGTGTACTTTCAAACTCTGACTTTCTGTAAAACCTTTACCACAGATTAAACAGGAAAAATGTTTTTCACCAGTGTGTGTTCTCATGTGTATTTTCAAATGGATACTTTGTGTAAAACCTTTACTACAGAGTGAACAAGAAAAAGGTTTTTCCCCAGTGTGTGTTCTCATGTGTCTTTTCAAATGGATACTTTGTGTAAAACCTTTACTACAGAGTGAACAAGAAAAAGGTTTTTCTCCAGTGTGTGTTCTCATGTGTGTTTTCAGACTACAATGGTATTTAAAAGTTTTGTGACAGTGAGAAGATGTGAAGTGAGTGTTGTCAGTGTGACATGTCTTATCATCTTTAGAGTCTTCATCATCAGTGTCAGGAGAGTGTGACGTTGTGTCCTCACTATCTGATAGTGGAGCTAAGAGCTTGTCTGCTTGTGATCCTCCACAGTGGTCTCCATCAGCTTCTGTTGTCATGTGTTGTGTTGAGCTGCTGCTTGGAGGCTCCCCCCCTCCCCTCTCCTCACTTTCACCTTTCACCTCATCATCTTCACTCTTCACAGGGACACCAGTCACTGGGAACTCCTCCAACCATTTAGGCTGACTGATGCCCTCTTCCTCCTCTTCCTCTTTAATGTGTGGCGGCTCTTGGTCCTCTTCTTCCTCTTTCCTTTTAATGTAAGGGGTCAGCTGGTTCTTTTGCCCCTTAAAATAAGGGGTCAGTAGGTCCTCCTCTTCCTTTTTGATGTGTAAGATGAGTGGGTCCTCCGCTTGCCCTTTAATGTGAAGGGTCAGTTTAACATTATGGGTGTGTGGCGTCTCGTCTTCCTCTTTAATGTGGGGGGGCTTTGACTCCTCTCCTCCTTCTTTGATGTGTTGGGAATGTGGTACCTTTTCTTCCTCGTGTATGTGGGGGGACTGTGGTTCCTCCTCCTGCTCATGAGGAAGATGTTCTTCATCGATGTCTGCGGGACAGGAGAAAACAAACATTCTTCAGAAAAGTCCAGCTTTGCTCAGTCACATGAGACAATGTCCTGCACCAACATATGATCTCACAATCTCATCAGTTTCCCCTCACAGCAGTCAGGGTACTTCCAGCTGACACATAAAAAGACCTTCAGGGGAATGCCTTCCCAGGCCAACGTTCAATCCACCTTATTCATATAAAAACATCCTAAAAGTCATTCCTGCAATCCTTAATGGTAGATGCCATACATGAAAGTGTGCTGTTCTCCCTCTGAATAAGTCATACACACACAGAAAATAATGTACCACATGCCAGCTTCCACACAGTAGTACTAGTGATGAGCTCCCCCTGCTGGTGAACAATATTTACTGTGAGTTTCACATTCATCTTTAGAGACATGTCTGTCATAAAAGAAGCATGAGCACAGTCAACATGTTGGCCAAGAAAGATGACATCTGTTTTACTTTCATTTAGATAGTGTCACCACAGTTAAACTGGGAAGAAGTAATCAGATTACTGACTACACCTTCAAAAGATAACTTGTTTACATTATTAATAATGGATTATATTAATTTACTGCATTTCTAGACACTCAAATTGTGTTAAGAGTGAGAACTGAGAAGGCATCATTCTTGCAGTCCACACATTCAATCAAAATCAGTTCACGGGTATATAGTATGCGCCTGCCTAGAATTATTGCCGGGTCAAACTTGTTTCGCAAACTATTTAGCGCGTGCTTAGCATTACCGCCGGCTCATGATTAACGCCGAGTCAAACTCGCTTCGCCAAATAATTAGCATATGCCTAGAATTTCCGCCGGGTCAAACTCGTCACGTCACGAGTGACACTTCACCTGTCATCATTTTCAAAATGGAGGAGACTGATTTCAATAATTTGAAATCGCATAAAGGGAAGACGATTAAGAGCTATTCAATAGGATTTAAGGTCCAAGCTATTGAATATGCTAAAAAGAACAGTAAGCAGCTATGTTTTATTAATATACCGTAGCTGCGTGTGTCAAATATGAGTCATTAAATGACTCTCGCCTCCTGGTGGTAGAGGGCGCTACTGATCCTTCTTGCGACTACTCGGCTGCAGAAGAAGTGACAACAAGCAGCAAGAGTGAGCAGCGTGTGTTTATTTTTTCCTCTCGCTTGCACTTTTAACATGGAGGATTACATATCTAAAATAAAACAGTTTTCTAAACTGGACTTTCAATCGAAGCAGGAGGTAATAAAGGAAAATCTCCATCGAGACAGAGAAACTTTTAAAACTGAAGAAAGGAAGACTTCTATAAACAAGTTATCGATGCTTTTGATCAGAGGGAGCTGCGCATGGACTTCATTTATAAGTAAAGGTAAGACCATAATAAAGTTTTTTTTTATTAAATGTGATTTTCATGATGGCATCCTTACATCACACTCAAATTTTTAAGCGCAGGACTAGTTTCACCGCATGCCTTCTGTAAATGCCGGAGTGAGAAGAGGTTTTAAAATAATTAGCGCATGCTTGCCTTTACCGCATGCCTTTGGTAAACGACGGTGTGAGAAGAGGTTTTAAATTAATTATCACCCCGATGGAAATTCAAGGAAATACGGTACTTTATTTAATCCCCAAGGGGAAGTTAAAATTTTCAGCAATATGGTAAGCTACATTTAATAATAATAATAATAATAATAATAAGTAGATGAGGCAATTGTTCAAGGAATTGTGTGTGAATGCTGCAATGCTGAAATTGAACTGAAATGCTGACAGAATGTAGTATGAATGTAAGAATAGTTTGAATGTTGGAATGGCTTAAATGTTGAAGAGTTTAAATTTCCAGGAAAACCGGAATTTGGTTTGGAACTTGGGAAAGTGTTAGTTTGAATGTCCAGGATGAGTGGAATGTGTTGATGTTGGAATGGTTTGAATAGGTTGAAAAATGTGGGGATGGTGCAACTTGGAAAAGTGTCACTCCGGTGGGTGTACGCATGTGTGGAAGGTACGTAGACACAGAAAACTCCCCCACAAGCATGTTTGTGTGATGGATATAAATATTTCAAGTCAATGTCCAGAGGTATTAAAACATTAGTCAATCAATCAAACAACCGGTCAATGAACTTTGCAGTCTGTTGTGTTTATTTTCTCCGGCTGCGGCTCTCAAACTGCATACAAAAGGTCTTCTTTTGTTCGTTTGGTCTGAAAGCGTAAAAAAGTGCTGCCTTGATACGGCACAAATAAAGCGGGTCTGGGGGCCCAAACGTTGCCATTCTTTTGTGAGTGTAGTCCTTATGTGACATCATCATGTCATGTTCATGAGGAAGCTGAGCTTGTTTCATACACGACTCCCCTCAGCTAACTTGGCTAACATTAGCAGGTGACTTATGAGAAAATTCTTACAACTCCTCTTCTCTGACCTTCCCAAAGTAATAATCCAATCAATAATCACTTAACTCAACAAAAAAAGGCATATTATTTCAACAATCTGCGATGATGTAACGACTTTCCAGGGTGTATGCCGCCTTCCGCACGATTGTAGCTGAGATAGGCGCCAGCGCCCCTCGCGACCCCAAAAGGGAATAAGCGGTAGGAAATGGATGGATGGATTATTTCAACAATGACTTCCGGTGTCACAGAATTGGCTAATATAACAAAATCTGCTTTTCATTGCACAATATCAGGGAAATTGACATAAATGTAAGAGCAATGTTGTCATTCTTAGAAGAAGCAACATTTGTTCGGGAAAATAATGCCTTGCCGGTAAAGTCTATTCAGGTGTACTGGAGAGGACCCTAGGCCAGATAGTCGAACCTCGGATTCAGGAGGAACAGTGTGGTTTTCGTCCTGGTCGTGGAACTGTGGACCAGCTCTATACTCTGGGCAGGGTCCTTGTGGGTACATGGGAGTTTGCCCAACCAGTCTACATGTGTTTTGTGGGCTTGGAGAAGGCATTCGACCGTGTCCCCCGAGAAGTCCTGTGGGGAGTGCTCAGAGAGTATGGGGTATGGGACTGTCTTATTGTGGCGGTCCGCTCCCTGTATGATCAGTGTCAGAGCTTGGTCCGCATTGCCGGCAGTAAGTCGGACCCGTTTCTAGTGAGGGTTGGACTCCGCCAAGACTGCCCTTGGTTACCGATTCTGTTTTATGGATAGAATTTGTAGGCGCAGTCAGGGCGTTGAGGGGATCTGGTTTGGTGGCAGCAGGATTAGGTCTCTGCTTTTTGCAGATGATGTGGTCCTGATGGCTTCATCCGGCCAAGATCTTCAGCTCTCACTGGATCGGTTTGCAGCAGAGTGTGAAGCGACCGGAATGAGAGTCAGCACCTCCAAGTCCATGGTTCTCGTCCGGAAAAGGGTGGAGCGCCATCTCGGGGTTGGGGAGGAGATCTTTCCCCAAGTGGAGGAGTTCAAGTACCTAGGGGTCTTGTCCACGAGTGAGGGAAGAGTGGATCGTGAGATCGACAAGCGGATCGGTGCGGCGTCTTCAGTAATGCAGACGCTGTATCGATCAGTTATGATGAAGAAGGAGCTGAGCCGGAAGGCAAAGCTCTCTTTATCGGTCGCTCAAAGGTCCAACCTTACTTATGGTCATGAGCTTTGGGTTATGACCGAAAGGACAAGATCTCGGGTACAAGCGGCCCAAATTAGTTTCTTCCACCGAGTGGCGGGGCTCTCCCTCAGAGAAAGGGTGAGAAGCTCTGCCATCCAGGAGGAACTCAAAGTAAAGCCGCTGCTCCTCCACATGGAGAGGAGCCAGATGAGGTGGTTGGGGCATCTGGTCAGGATGCCACCCGAACGCCTCCCTCGGGAGGTGTTTAGGGCACGTCCGACCGGTAGGATGTCACGGAGAAGACCCAGGACACGTTGGGAAGACTATGTCTCCCGGCTGGCCCGGGAACGCCTCGGGATCCCCCGGGAGGAGTTGGATGAAGTGGCTGGGAAGAGGGAAGTCTGGGCTTCCCTGCTCAGGCTGCTGCCCCCAAGACCAGACCTCGGCTAAGCGGAAGAAGACAGATGGATGAAAAATGTGTTCTGGATCACTCATTCATCCTTTAAACACGCTGTCATTCAAAATAGCGACTAAACTACAAAGCTACAGATGGCAAGGAAAATTCATACACCCACAACACATCTCATCTGCTTGTGTTGTTGTGAACGACATCATCAATGTTGGAATAATGTACAAACAGGACAATAGTTGCAACTTTCACCTCCACACATCGTTCTGAGAACAGCAACACACTTCCCCCTTCACAATAATAGGTTTGACTGTGTTAACAAAATAAAGGTTTAAAAAAAAAAAGCACCTTAAACAAGTATAATGAACTTATTGATGCATTTACACAATTATTATGCTTTGACCCAAAGTACGGGGCAAAATTGTCTAAAGATTTAATGCACAAATAAATGTGAGCGATTCTGCATTCAATTAACAAACTGGAAATAAAATAGCATTTGCCTTGGTGCCCTAAAATATGAACCCTCCTTTAAGGCAACACTTGTCTTGACCTTTGATAATTGTTCTACATCCTGCGAACGGGCTGATGCTGTGGTGAAAGGGAGAAAATAAGTAAATATCAGGAAATGCAAATTTTAGCAAAAATGGCTGACAAACTTTTTAAAACCTGGTTAGAGATTGTTTGTAGTAAACCCAGAGATGATTGTGTGTTATAAAATGATGGTAGAGCTACCTTTATTATTTGGGTTTAGGGGGCCATGTCATGGAGCTCGTCCACAGCACATCTCTGACTTGTTCCACCACTGACAGTTTGTAGTACAAATGGACTGGGATATGTAACTCATCTTTAGTAGTTACATTCCACAGAACACAGACAACCACGTGGTTGCAAGACCACGTTGCAAGTAGCAGACGGAATGCATCATCCTCACAAGACAACACAACTTCTTATACACAATATATTAAACATAGTGTTATTAATAAATGTAAAGTTAGTAAAGATGTGAGAGTAAGAAGTAAACAAACCTGTTCTGTGTAACACAACTTGATGATGTTTCTTATAATAAACATCCAGCAGTTGATGTTGTCGCTCCTTCTCCTCTTTTGTTGGACAAAGTTCCTCCTCATACTTTGCTATCCTTCTTTCGTACATTTTCACACAATCACAACACTTTACTCTCACACTTGATCTCTACTTAGCGATGTGTTGATAACTTCTGTGTCTTCTGTTAGCAGCTAACAAGCTAAGCTAACTAGCCAGCTAAGCTAACTAACAAGCAAAGATAGCACGAGAAGCGGCACAGTGCTTCTAGCGCATCGAGACCACTTTATCCTTAACTAAAAAATCAAAGATGTATTTTATACGACGTAAATATTATAAACTGGATAACAAATAATAAGACTGACTTATTAGCGTCCTGCTCACTTGGCACACTTGACGTTACAAGGCAGTACTGCTCTCTTCTGCTGCTTTCCGTTTACCCCGGAAGCTGGGAATGACGTCACAGCTGAGCGGTGGAAGAGGTAGCTCTATATAAGATATTGCCTGCTGTCACTGTTACCATGCTTTTATAACCTGTAATATTTGTTTGAAATACAATGTGATATAAACGAGTGTCTTGTTTTTCAAAAATAAATTCAAAGTATATCAAACAAAGCTTTAATGTTGGGGTTCAGTGGCGCCCCCGTGCGACATTCATTGCAATGACAAGAGTGAAAGTGCTAGAAATTGTAGCGATATTACTGCCAGATTCCACATGTTTTTATTGTTGTTCCCTTTTTCTCCAAGATAATATATTTTCCTACAAAACATTAATAAAACATTCAAATATCACAGAACGTGATTTCGCACGAACTCTGACATAAAACAAATTGTAAATGCAGGAAGTGACGTAATCTTCGAGCATGCGTGGACCGATCGTGTCGTGAATTTATATCAATTTTTAAAAAGTGTGAAATATTTGCTCTCATACACAAAAGTGTCTTTCTTAAAGTGAAATCCAAATTCTATCATTGTGTTAATGATTTGAATTTATTAATTCAATCTTGGAAGATTGTACAAAATAGAAAAAGCCTTTATTATATTTACTGAAATAGTTTAAGTTTATCATTTATTTATATATATTTTATTTTAATCTTATTGGAATGGTCTCTCATATTTACTTTTACTTTCTTTAACGGGTTTTGTTTGTAAGAGGATTGGATTTAATGTGATGTTTTTTATATTGCTGAGTAAAATATTGAAAAAACATTGACTCATATTGTATTGAAAGTACCTTAATGTGTCTAAACATTGTTTATGTGTGTTTAATTGTTCAATAAGAAAATAAAATAAATACTCAGAAGTAGAACTGGTTAGCAAATAAACTCTTATGTTAACATAAATAATGTTGAATTCATATTACATGACATTATACAAATATGTATATTAAATATAATTTGAATAGTTGGCAAGTAAACAAAATGCATTTGCCATACCTAAATGTATTATATCAATTATAACTCAACCCCACACTTTATAACATGTATTCACACTTTGTTGTGTGAAAATATTTTACACAAACTTACATTCAATTATAGTAATGATTATAATATAATAAGATATATAACAATGTGTGTTCTGGATCTAAATTAATGCATGGAAAATAAATAGATAAACAATTAATCTTTTTTACCTGGAAACTTATCTCCTTAAGTGTGCAAATAAAGTCTTACGTATTACTTGTATTACATTTGAATAGAACCTTATTGAGCATATTAACAAGATTCTGTTAGAAAATGTGCTGAGTATGAAAAAAGTCATTTTGAATATGCGTACAGGATGTTGAATGACGATGATCTCGACCCACTATAAATAAACAAATCAGGAAGATTGGAGCATGTGGAAGGAAGTTATGACTGTTATAATTTTCCACCACAAGGGGGCGATTTAGGTGTCGATATCAATGACTAGACGATCAGACCCCGACCTAAAGGCCCACTGAAAGCCACTACTACCCACCACGCAGTCTGATAGTTTATATATCAATGATGAAATATTAACATTGCAACACATGCCAATACGGCCGCTTTACTTTACTAAATTGCAATTTAAAATTTCCCGGGAGTTTTTTCCTGAAAACGCCACGTAATGATGACGTGTATGCTTGACGTCACAGGCTGTTAGGAAATATGAGCGCTGCAAACACACACACACACACACACACACACACACACACACACACACACACACACACACACACACACACACACAGCTAAAAGTCGTCTGCTTTAATCGCATAATTACACAGTATTTTGGACGTCTGTGTTGCTGAATCTTTTGCAATTTGTTCAATTAATATTGGTGAAGTCAAAGTAGAAAAATGGAGTTGGGAAACTTTAGCCTTTAGCCACACAAACACACGGTGATTCCTTGTTTAAAATTCACAGAGGTGAAACTTTACTATGGATCACAGCGAACATGGATCCCGACCCAATGTCAACCAGCAGGTTTCGGTGAGAAAATTGTGGTAAAAAGTCTCTTCTTAGGTCAGCTTGTGCCGCCCATAAAGCAGCCGTCGACTTCCCTGAGACACTGGCGTCAACACACCCGTGAACACACACATCTGACTATCAGGTACTGTTAAACTCACTAAAACACTAGCAACACAATAGAAAGATAAGGGATTTCCCAGAATTGTCTAATCTGTCCCAATGCAATCGCGTTTTTTTTTAAAACTTTTTTTTTTTAAACTTTTTTTTTTTTTTTTTTCTTGTCCGTCGCTATCAATATCCTCAAACACAAACCTTGCTCCTCTCTGAGCTGCTACCTTGCCGTGGTAGAGGAGTTTGCGTGTCCCAATGATCCTAGGAGCTATGTTGTCTGGGGGTTTTCATGCCCCCTGGTAGGGTCTCCCAAGACAAACAGGTCCTAGGTGAGTGATCAGACAAAGAGCAGCTCAAAGACTTCTATGGAATTACAACGAAATGAACCCAGATTTCCCTCGCCCGGACGTGGGTCACCGGGGCCCCGCTCTGGAGCCAGGCTCGGAGTTGGGGCACGATTGCGAGCGTCTGGTGGCTGGGCCTCTCCCCATGGGGCCCGGCCGGGCACAGCCCGAAGAGGCAACGTGGGTCATCCCTCCAATGGGCTCACCACTCATAGGAGGGGCCATAGAGGTCGGGTGCAATGTGAGCTGGGCGGCAGCCGAAGGCAGGGCACTTGGCGGTCCGATCCTCGGCTACAGAAGCTAGCTCTTGGGACGTGGAACGTCACCTCACTGGGGGGGAAAGAGCCTGAGCTAGTCCGCGAGGTAGAGAAGTTCCGGCTGGACATAGTCGGACTCACCTCGACGCACAGCAAGGGCTCTGGAAACAGTTCTCTCGAGAGGGACTGGACCCTCTTCCACTCTGACGTTGCCGGCAGTGAGAGGCGACGGGCTGGGGTGGCAATTCTCGTTGCCCCCCGGCTCAAAGCCTGTACGTTTGAGTTCAACCCAGTGGACGAAAGGGTAGCCTCCCTCCGCCTTCGGGTGGGGGGACGGGTCCTGACTGTTTGTGCTTATGCACCAAACAGCAGTTCAGAGTACCCACCCTTTTTGGGAGCACTCGAGGGAGTACTGGAAAGTGCTCCCCCGGGTGATTCCCTTGTCCTACTGGGGGACTTCAACGCTCACGTTGGCAACGACAGTGAAACCTGGAGAGGCGTAATCGGGAAGAATGGTCGCCCGGATCTGACCCGAGTGGTGTTTTGTTATTGGACTTTTGTGCTCGTCACGGATTGTCCATAACAAACACCATGTTCAAACATAAGGGTGTCCATATGTGCACTTGGCACCAGGACACCCTAGGCCGCAGTTCCATGATCGACTTTGTAGTTGTGTCATCGGATTTGCGGCCTCATGTTTTGGACACTCGGGTGAAGAGAGGGGCGGAGCTTTCTACCGATCACAACCTGGTGGTGAGTTGGCTGCGATGGTGGGGGAGGATGCCGGACAGACCTGGCAGACCCAAGCGCATTGTGAGGGTCTGCTGGGAACGTCTGGCAGAGTCTCCTGTCAGAGAGAGTTTCAATTCACACCTCCGGGAGAACTTTGAACATGTCACGAGGGAGGTGCGGGACATTGAGTCCGAGTGGACCATGTTCCGAACCTCTATTGTCGAGGCGGCTGATTGGAGCTGTGGCCGCAAGGTTGTTGGTGCCTGTCGTGGCGGTAATCCCAGAACCCGTTGGTGGACACCAGCAGTGAGGGATGCTGTCAAGCTGAAGAAGGAGTCCTATCGGGTTCTTTTGGCTCATAGGACTCCGGAGGCAGTGGACAGGTACCGACGGGCTAAGCGGTGTGCAGCTTTAGCGGTCGAGGAGGCAAAAACTCGGACATGGGAAGAGTTCGGGGAAGCCATGGAAAACGACTTCCGGACGGCTTCGAAGCGATTCTGAACCACCATACGCCGCCTCAGTAAGGGGAAGCAGTGCACTGTCAACACCGTGTATGACTGCTGACTTCGACTGCGGATGTTGTGGATCGGTGGAGGGAATACTTCGAAGACCTCCTCAATCCCACCAACACGTCTTCCTTTGAGGAAGCGGTTCCTGGGGATTCTGTGGTGGGCTCTCGTATTTCTGGGGCTGAGGTTGCTGAGGTAGTTAAAAAGCTCCTCGGCGGCAAGGCCCCGGGGGTGGATGAGACCCGCCCTGAGTTCCTTAAGGCTCTGGGGACTGTGGGGCTGTCTTGGTTGACAAGACTCTGCAGCGTCGCGTGGACATCGGGGGCGGTACCTTTGGATTGGCAGACCGAGGTGGTGGTCCCTCTCTTTAAGAAGGGGGACCGGAGGGTGTGTTCCAACTATCGTGGGATCACACTCCTCAGCATTCCCGGTAAGGTTTATTCAGGTGTACTGGAGAGGAGGCTTCGCCGGATAGTCGAACCTCGGATTCAGGAGGAACAGTGTGGTTTTCGTCCTGGTCGTGGAACTGTGGACCAGCTCTATACTCTCGGAAGGGTTCTTGAGGGTGCATGGGAGTTTGCCCAACCAGTCTACATGTGCTTTGTGGACTTGGATAAGGCATTCGACCGTGTCCCTCGGGAAGTCCTGTGGGGAGTGCTCAGAGAGTATGGGGTATCGGAATGTCTTATTGTGGCAGTCCGCTCCCTGTACGATCAGTGTCAGAACTTGGTCCGCATTGCCGGCAGTAAGTCGGACACGTTTCCAGTGAGGGTTGGACTCCGTCACCGATTCTGTTCATAACTTTTATGGACAGAATTTCTAGGCGCAGTCAAGGCGTTGAGGGGTTCCGGTTTGGTGGCCACGGGATTAGGTCTTTGCTTTTTGCAGATGATGTGGTCCTGATGGCTCCATCTGACCGGGATCTTCAGCTCTCACTGGATCGGTTCGCAGCAGAGTGTGAAGCGACCGGAATGAGAATCAGCACCTCCAAGTCCGAGTCCATGGTTCTCGCCCAGAAAAGGGTGGAGTGCCATCTCCGGGTTGGGGAGGAGACCCTGCCCCAAGTGGAGGAGTTCAAGTACCTAGGAGTCTTGTTCACGAGTGAGGGAAGAGTGGATCGTGAGATCGACAGGCGGATCGGTGCGGCGTCTTCAGTAATGCGGACGTTGTACCGGTCCGTTGTGGTGAAGAAGGAGCTGAGCCGGAAGGTAAAGCTCTCAATTTACCGGTCGATCTACGTTCCCATCCTCACCTATGGTCATGAGCTTTGGGTCATGACCGAAAGGATAAGATCACGGGTACAAGCGGCCGAAATGAGTTTCCTCCGCCGTGTGGCGGGGCTCTCCCTTAGAGATAGGGTGAGAAGCTCTGTCATCCGGGAGGAGCTCAAAGTAAAGCCGCTGCTCCTCCACATCGAGAGGAGCCAGATGAGGTGGTTCGGGCATCTGGTCAGGATGCCACCCGAACGCCTCCCTAGGGATGTGTTTAGGGCACGTCCAGCTGGTAGGATGCCACGGGGAAGACCCAGGACACGTTGGGAAGACTATGTCTCCCGGCTGGCCTGGGAACGCCTCGGGATCCCCCGGGAAGAGCTAGACGAAGTGGCTGGAGATAGGGAAATCTGGGCTTCCCTGCTTAGGCTGCTGTCCCCGCGACCCGACCTCGGATAAGCGGAAGATGATGGATGGATGGATGGATGGTTCCTAATTATGTTGTCCATGAGGACCGTGAAGATTCTGGACTAACGGCACAACTATTTGTATTTTTAATTCCAGCTGACTGACATAACTATGATACATTTTCACATTGAGTTCAGCTGCCGCTGCTACACATTACAATCAGCTTTGAATGATGACAAATAAGGAAGCAACTACGCGCAAAAGTTTGATGTGTGTGTTATTGAGAAGAAGATGACATTACTGCATTTCACCTTGCACTGCACACATAGTTGACTTCTTTTAATTTTCCTGAAGGAATCAATGAAGTACTATCTATCTATCTATTTAAGACTTCAAATAAACAGCTGCTGATAAAAGACTTCCCTGCTTTAAAATGTTACAGAACATCATGTTGGAGGTGTTCAAACTCTGGTGCTAATAGAAATGCTATTTAAAATGCCTTTTTTTCAGGTTTTTATTTCCACAAATGACATGTAGTACCGACAAGAGTACTGATAAATACTGGTATCGATAAGGAATATTTATTAGGGTATCATATCCATGAATCTATAAATTTACATCCCTACTGAAAATACAAGCCAGATATCTTAAAAAAATAAAATCATTTTTTATTTGGATTTAGTTACTACTCCGCTGTCCAACAATGTCTCAACACCGTTGAGAGATGAATTAATGTAGTTTATTTTTACTAATTAGCTATGTTTTGTTGATGTTAAACATCAGAATCAGACACATTTTTATTAACCCCCGAGGGGAAATTAAAATGTTCAGCAGAATCCCATTCAAGGTCAGACAAACATTCTAGGGAGACAGAACAGGATCGCTGACGGGTCTGCCAACTTGCGGCGCCCCTTGCAAAAAAGGTGAGATACATACAGGTAAACAAGTGGGGGCAATGAGAGAGAAAAAAAAAATCGGTCTAAGCCTGGGCCCCTGGAGAGGGGGTCCAGACTGAGGCCAAGGGAAGAAAACAACTTATTGCCATAGCACACATTCCTCTTTCATGTGTGGAAGAGGGAAACTTCAAAGAAGACAAAGGACATTAAAAGAGCAGAGCTGATGCAACCAGACACTTCTACATACATACATGAATAAAAAGTAAAAGAAACAAATACACTGTGGTGGCTTTTGCGGTGTCCCACGCCATCGTCTGCTGGGGTGGAGGGAGCTTGGCCAGAGACGGGAGCAGACCCAACAAAGCAACCAAGAGAGCCGACTCCACTCTCGGCCGCCAAACCAAGTCTCGGCCAGTGTCCAGTCCGCATGGATGAGTGAGGATATGTCCAAAGAGACCGAGGTGTCCGATACCTGCTCATTCAGCCAAGACACTGTGAAGCTTTTCCGTCCCGGCGCTCAGTGCTAGCTCCGCAGTCCTGTCTCTTCATCTGCATCTCCTCCAGTCTCTCCAAACGGACTCTGGTGTGGCAGAAACCCAGCAGCTGGTCTCCATGGCCAAAAGGCTCTCGGGAGGCAGATCCAGAAGTTCACAAAAAAGCACCGCAGAAGTCACGAAAGTGCCACCCCTTGTCACACAGTCCCAAAAGGTCCGGACCAAAAGGCAAAAAAATATATATATATATATGTATATATATAAACATAAAAAGAAGAAGGAAACACAAAAGGATGACACAAGAGCACAGAGCTCCTGCCAACAGCAGCCACTACAGGGTCACCATCTTGGGGGAAAAAAATAAAAAAAATTGCAGCATACCAGCTACAACAACACACAAATCATAAAAGTTTCCTAAAGGAAAATGTTCATATTTAAATAAGTAGAGTAAATAAATCATAAACAGGATTTTACAGTTTAAATGCAAATGTTGATGCTCCTCTTAGACACTGTTCTTTGTTCTCTTTCGGGTGTACAAGCAGCTGTCTTGTTTGTATGTAAGTGTTTTACAGCTGTGTTTATTTTTTTCATGAGTTTTTGTATTGCTTCCCTGATGTACCGTATGGTTTTGACATCTTGAAAGTCAACGTGGGGACTGATGAGATCCTCAGAGACAGAACAGCGGCAAACAGCTTCCCGCCAAGAAAAAGAAGAGGGCCAAGAAAAAAGTGTCGGCCGCCAAGGGCAAGAAGAGCGACGCCCAAGCAGGACGCTCCTCGTCCAGCCCCAAGAAGTCCAGAGCGGGGAGCAAGTCCAAGGCCATCGTCATGGACTCCAGCACAGACGACGAGAAGCATGACGAGGAAGAGAAGGTGACGGCGAGGGACAAGTGGTCGGAAAAAGAGGAAGAGTCGTTGGAAAAAGAGTTGAAAACTTACCTGCAGGACTAAGTGTGCACTTGGATCTTCAATCCGCCAAACTCTTCCCACATTGGAGGAGTGTGGGAAAGACTAATTGGCATCACTCGCCGTATCCTGGATGCATTGCTCCTTAAGGAGGGAGGCTCTCACCTTTCTCATGAGGTGCTCACCACTCTCATGGCTGAGGTCATGGCAATTATAAACGCAAGACCTCTCATTCCAGTTTCAACTAAACCAGAGATGCCAGCAATACTAACACCTGCAACCTTGCTGACACTGAAGAGAGACGTCATATCTGCACCGCCAGGAGACTTCAACGTGAAAGACATCCACTCACAACAATGGCGGCAAGTCCAATCTCTCTCTGATAGATCCGGGAAGCGATGGAAACAAGAATACCTGTCAACCATACAAACTAGGAGAAAATGGTATGCAGAAAGGCCTAACCTGCAAATTGGAGACCTAGTACTACTGAAAGACGGCCAGGTGAGAAGAAATGAATGTCCCACTGGACTCATCGTCAAGTCTATCAACAGCCATGACAACAAAGTAAGAAAAGTAGATGTTAAGATCATCCGACAAGGTACTCCAATAATCTACACTAGACCTGTTTCAGAGGTTGTGTTGCTCCTTCGTAAAGAGACTGTATAGTGGTATAAAACATTATACCAAGCGGGGAGTGTTATGCCCGTTTGATTGTGGACTATTACTGACACCTTGTGGCGATGGGAAATGCTGCGCGTCATTAGTTTGGGCACTTCCGGTTTACTTTGGGCACTTCCGGTTTACGATGTTTGTCTAGTTCATAAACAATAAGAAGTAGTCGAGTTGTGTTAACTCTTACAAGCCTTGGAAAAGATAAGTCTGTAAGTAAACTGTTTAACTTGTTTATGTAACTCAATACTAAGGTGGAAAGTTGCTAAGTTTGATAGTAAGATGTGTATTGAAAAACGATTTTTGGGCACTAATTTAATGAATGTTTGAGGATTTAAAATGGCTGCTGGTCGCATATTTCCACCATCGAAATAGTTTCAACACTCAGCAGTATTTGTTTGGCGATAATGCTGTATATTTGTGTGAAGCTAATGTTTAGATATTGTGCATAACATTTCAGTATGTTAATTGAATCATATAGCTTATACATTGTCATTGTGTGTATTTCAGTTTTACAATAATAAAAAATAAAAGTTAATAAATAAAAAGAAAAGTTCTTCTTCAATTTCGTTTTCGCTATCTGCCTCCATACTCCAACCATCCCTTTCAATACATGCGTAATCTGTTGAATCGCTTAAGCCGCTGAAATCCGAGGCTGAATCCGAGCTAATGTCGCTATATCCTGCTGTGGTAACCGCCATGTTGTTTGTATTGGCATCACTATGTGACGTCACAGGAAAATGAACAGTGGCTTCGCACATAGCCAAAATCAAGCACTTTAAAGGTTTTTTTTAGGGATATTCCAGGACGGGTAAAATTTTGAAAAAAACTTCGAAAAATAAAATAAGCCACTGGGAACTGTTTTTTATTGGTTTTAACCCTTCTGAAATTGTGATAATGTTCCCCTTTAAGAAAGTCAGTGATTTCACTATAAAAGTGGGTGACATTGTTATCACCAGGAAAGATGAGATCACCTACCTAGGTTCCATTCTAGAAGCTAATCTTTCCTGTGATAAAATGGCAACCAAGGTCATCAAAAACGTCAACCAAAGAACGAGATTCCTCTACAGAATCTCCTCTCTGGTCAACAAAAGCACCTTGAAGATTCTAGCGGGAACTCTCATTCAACCCTTTTTTGATTACGCTTGCTCCTCCTGGTACCTTAGCACCTCCAAAACCCTTAAATCTAGACTCCAAACATCCCAGAATAAGCTAGTCCGGTTACTTTTAGACCTCCACCCCAGATCACACCTCACTCCAACCCACTTCTCCAAAGTGGGCTGGCTCAGGGTGGAGGACAGAGTAAAACAACTTGCACTGAGCCTAGTCTATAAAATCCGCGACACCTCCCTGATACCGAAGTACATGTCCAACTACTTCCTGACCGCCATAACCACAACACCAGGGGGAGCTCCACAAACCACGTTAAACCCAGATTCCGATCTAACAAAGGTCTTAACTCATTCTCTTTCTATGCCACATCAATGTGGAATGCACTCCCAACAGGTGTAAAAGTAAGTGCATCTCTATATTCCTTCAAAACCGCTCTAAAACAACACCTCCAGGCAACTTCAACCCTTTACTAATACCCTCCTCCATTCACATCCCATGTCCCCGGATTATAAATAACCTAATGTAAATAATCAAATGTTCTTCTAATGTATATACTTGTTCTTATGCTATCTGAACTCACTATGTTCTCTGGTAGCTGTACATATCCTACTAAATAAGACCTACACTGTTTCAATGTCCACATTTCTCTGTTGATGCAATTGTTGATGACTGAAGTTCTGATATCAACCAAAGCTCCTCATCCCACCCCCGGATTGTAAATAATGTAAATAATTCAATGTATATACTATGATGATTAACATGTGTGATGACTGTATTATGCTGATAGTATATATTTGTACCATGAATTGATTAACATGGACCCCGACTTAAACAAGTTGAAAAACTTAATGGTGATGTTACCATTTAGTGGTCAATTGTACGGAATATGTACTGAACTGTGCAATCTACTAATAAAAGTATAAATCAATCAAGCAATCAAATTCAGAAAATAAAGACTTATACTGTGATTGAACACAAATGTCTTTAAGGAGTGTAAGATTGTCATTTATGTCCCCTGTGGACGACTGAGGAAGTGCCTGCTCTAAAAAAAATTCTTAATCCCCACTATGTTCTGGGGACGTAAGAGGGCTGACGTCACCAGATCAGATTTCTTCTATTGACTCCGGGGGAGTCAATAGAAGAAAAACAAAAAGGATTACCAGGCGTGTATGGTGAGTCCTGGACGAGTTGAAAGTGGCTGTGTCTGTGAAGGGGTGACGGTGGAGTTAGCGTGTCTCTGTCGCTAGGCGATGCCCTTCGCCGCGGCTTCCGCCTCTGCCGACGCATGCGAGGGGGTGAGACGGGGTGTTGCTGGACCCAGTGGAGTCAAGCGGGACTTGGAGACCTCCAAGCCCCAAGATCATCACATCCGGCGCGCCGCGGAATGTCCCAGCCTGCATTGCTTAGGCTAACGTCCACGTTATCCTGTCGAATTCTTCGACTTCCGCTGCGAGAGAAGCTTCATTAACTCGGACTTTACTGTGACGTCTTGCTGGTATCGTGGTGAAAAGCTGTTCTCTCGTGGGTGCAGTGGAGGATGGAACACAGCGTGAGGGTAAGGATAATGATTTGTTATACACTACAAAAACAATTTTTGAACAAAAAACACTTGCATTAGGCACTAAAGACAAAACAAACAGAACTAACGTGGAAGATAAAAGGAACAAAAAGCGCTAGTATATAAACTAGGGACAAGCAAACAAACAAAATAGCATGGAAGCTAATCGTATAACAAAAAGTCTTTTACCACAATCGGGAAATGCGACGTCATCTGTTGTGTGTAGCAAACTAAAGTCCGAGAACAAAAGGCAAACAAAGTCAGGCATATATAGGGGCAGAAATAATCAACAGTCCGGGGTCTTGTTGTCGTATTTTACGCTTCATAATGCGCCACACATTTTCGATGGGAGACATGTCTGGACTGCAGCCGGGCCAGGAAAGTACCCGCACTCTTCTACTACGAAGCCACGCTGTTGTAACACGTGGCTTGGCATTGTTTTGCTGAAATAAGCAGAGACGTCCATGTTAACGTTGCTTGGATGACAACATATGTTGCTCCAAAACCTGTACGGACCATTCAGCATTAATGGTGCCTTCACAGATGTGTAAGTTACCCATGCCTTGGGCACTAATACACCCCCATACCATCACACATGTGTAAGTTACCCATGCCTTGGGCACTAATACACCCCCATACCATCACACATGTGTAAGTTACCCATGCCTTGGGCACTAATACACCCCCATACCATCACACATGTGTAAGTTACCCATGCCTTGGGCACTAATACACCCCCATACCATCACAGATGTGTAAGTTACCCATGCCTTGGGCACTAATACACCCCCATACCATCACACATGTGTAAGTTACCCATGCCTTGGGCACTAATACACCCCCATACCATCACACATGTGTAAGTTACCCATGCCTTGGACACTAATACACCCCCATACCATCACACATGTGTAAGTTACCCATGCCTTGGGCACTAATACACCCCCATACCATCACACATGTGTAAGTTACCCATGCCTTGGGCACTAATACACCCCCATACCATCACACATGTGTAAGTTACCCATGCCTTGGGCACTAATACACCCCCATACCATCACAGATGTGTAAGTTACCCATGCCTTGGGCACTAATACACCCCCATACCATCACACATGTGTAAGTTACCCATGCCTTGGGCACTAATACACCCCCATACCATCACACATGTGTAAGTTACCCATGCCTTGGACACTAATACACCCCCATACCATCACACATGTGTAAGTTACCCATGCCTTGGGCACTAATACACCCCCATACCATCACACATGTGTAAGTTACCCATGCCTTGGGCACTAATACACCCCCATACCATCACACATGTGTAAGTTACCCATGCCTTGGACACTAATACACCCCCATACCATCACACATGTGTAAGTTACCCATGCCTTGGGCACTAATACACCCCCATACCATCACACATGTGTAAGTTACCCATGCCTTGGGCACTAATACACCCCCATACCATCACACATGTGTAAGTTACCCATGCCTTGGACACTAATACACCCCCACACCATCACACATGTGTAAGTTACCCATGCCTTGGGCACTAATACACCCCCATACCATCACACATGTGTAAGTTACCCATGCCTTGGGCACTAATACACCCCCATACCATCACAGATGTGTAAGTTACCCATGCCTTGGGCACTAATACACCCCCACACCATCACACATGTGTAAGTTACCCATGCCTTGGGCACTAATACACCCCCATACCATCACACATGTGTAAGTTACCCATGCCTTGGGCACTAATACACCCCCATACCATCACAGATGTGTAAGTTACCCATGCCTTGGGCACTAATACACCCCCATACCATCACAGATGTGTAAGTTACCCATGCCTTGGACACTAATACACCCTCATACCATCACAGATGTGTAAGTTACCCATGCCTTGGGCACTAATACACCCCCACACCATCACACATGTGTAAGTTACCCACGCCTTGGACACTAATACACCCCCACACCATCACACATGTGTAAGTTACCCATGCCTTGGGCACTAATACACCCCCATACCATCACACATGTGTAAGTTACCCATGCCTTGGGCACTAATACACCCCCATTCCATCACAGATGTGTAAGTTACCCATGCCTTGGGCACTAATACACCCCCATACCATCACACATGCTGGCTTTTCAACTTTGCGCCTATAACAATCCAGATGGTTCTTTTCCTCTTTGTTCTGGAGGACAACACGTCCACAGTTTCCAAATATAATTTGAAATGTGGACTCGTCAGACCACAGAACACTTTTCCACTTTGCATCAGTCCATCTTAGATGAGCTCGGGCCCAGCCAAGCCTGTGGCATTTCAGGATATTGTTGATAAATGGGTTTGGCTTTGCATAGTAGAGTTTTAACTTGCACTTACAGATGTAGCGACCAACTGTAGTTACTGACAGTGGTTTTATGAAGTGTTCCTGAGCCCATCTGGTTATATCCTTTACACACTGATGTCGTTTTTTGATGCAGTACCGCCTGAGGGATCAAAAGTCCGTAATATCATCGCTTACGTGCAGTGATTTCTCCAAATTTTCTGAACTTTTTGATAATTTTACAGACCGTAGATGGTAAAATCCCTAAATTCCTGGCATTAGCTCGTTGAAAAATGTTGTTCTAAAACTGTTCGACAATTTGCTTACAAATTGGTGACCCTCACCCCATCCTTGTTTGTGAATTACTTAGCATTTCATGGAAGCTGCTTTTATACTCAATCATGGCACCCACCTGTTCCCAATTAGCCTGCAAATCTGTGGGATGTTCCAAATAAGTGTTTGATGAGCATTCCTCAACTTTATCAGTGTTTATTGCCACCTTTCCCAACTTCTTTGTCACGTGTTGCTGGCATCAAATTCTAAAGTTAATGATTATTTGCAACAAAAAAACAAAGTTTATGAGTTTGAACATCAAATATGTTGTCTTTGTAGCATATTCAACTAAATATGGCTTGAAAATGATTTGCAAATCATTGTATTCCGTTTATATTTACATCGAACACAATTTCCCAACTCATATGGAAACGGGGTTTGTACTAAAGATTTGTGTGTATTAAAACATGTGCAAACCTCATCTACTTAACTTATGCCCAGAGTCTCTGAAATGAGCAAAATAGAGAGCGCAATCCATTTAGTGTGTCTGTCTTCATGTACAGTCGTGCTCAAAAGTTTACATACACTTGTAAAGAACATAATGTCATGGCTGACTTCAGTTTCCAATCATTTCTACAACCCTTATGTGTTTGTGATGTAGTGATTGGAGCACATACTTGTTGCTCACTAAAAACTTTCATGGAGTTTGCTTCTTTTATGAATTTATTATGGGTCTACTGTACATGTGAGCAAATGTGCTGGGTCAAAAGTGTACATACAGCAATGTTAATATTTGCTTACATGTCCCTTGGCAAGTTTCACTGCAATAAGATGCTTTTGGTCGCCATCCACAAGCTTCTGCTTGAATTTTTGACCACTTCTCTTGACAAGATTGGTGCAGTTCAGCTAAATGTGTTGGGTTTCTGACATGGACTTGTTTCTTTAGCATTGTCCACACGTTTAAGTCAGGACTTTGGGAAGGCCATTCTAAAACCTTAATTCTAGTCTGATTTAGCCATTCCTTTACTACTTTTGACGTGTGTTTGGGGTCATTGTCCTGTTGGAACACCCAACTGCACCCAAGACCCAACCTCTGGGCTGATGATTTTAGATTGTCCTGAAGAATTTGGAGCAAATCCTCTTTTTTTTAATTTTCCCATTCACTCGATGTAAAGCAGCAGTTCCATTGGCAGCAAAACAGGCCCAGAGCATAACAATACCACCATCACGCTTGAGGACAGGAATCCTGGGATTAAAGGCCTCACCTTTTCGCCTCCAAACATATTCCTGGGTATTGTGGCCAAACAGTTCACTTTTTGTTTCATCTGACCACAGAAATTTCCTCCAGAAAGTCTTATCTTTGTCCTTGTGATGTCAGATGGAACAAAAAATTGAGCTGTTTGGCCTAAATATCAAGCAATATATTTGGAGGAAAAAAGGTGAGGCCTTTAATCCCAGGAACACCAACCTACCGTCAAGCATGGTGGTGGTAGTATTGTACTCTGGGCCTGTTTTGCTGTTAATTGAACTGGTGCTTCGAATGGGACAAAGAAAAAGGAGGATTACCTCCAGATTCTTCAGGAAAAACTAAAATCATCAGCCCAGACTTTGTGTCTTGGGCGCAGTTGGGTGTTCCAACTGGACAATGACCCCAAACACACGTCAAAAGTGGTGAAGGAATGGCTAAATCAGGCTAGAATTAAGGTTTTAGAATGGCCTTCCCAAAGTCCTGACTTAAAGGCCTACTGAAAGCCACTACTAGCCACCACGCAGTCTGATAGTTTATATATCAATGATGAAATATTAACATTGCAACACATGCAAATACGGCCGCTTTAGTTTACTAATTTACAATTTTAAATTTCCTGGGAGTTTCGTCTTCGAAACGTCGTGTAATGATGACGTGTACGCAAGACGTCACAGGTTTTTAGGAAGTATGAGCGCTGCACACACACACAGCTAAAAGTCGCCTGCTTTAACGGCATAATTACACAGTATTTTGGACATCTGTGTTGCTGAATCTTTTGCAATGTGTTCAATTAATATTGGAGAAGTCACAGTAGAAAGATGGAGTGGGAAGCTTTAGCCTTTAGCCACACAAACACACGGTGATTCCTTGTTTAAAATTCCTGAAGGTGAAACTTTCCTATGGATCAGAGCGCGGTCAAGAGAACATGGATCCCGACCACATGTCAACCAGCAGGTTTCGGTGAGAAAATTGTGGCTAAAAAGTCGCCTCTTACCGGAGAAAAGCTGAGCTTGTGCCGTCCATAAAGCTGCCGTCGACTCCCCTGAGACACTGGGCGTCAACACCCGGCCGTTGACACACCCTTCCGACTATCAGGTAATATTTAACTCACTAAAACACTAGCAACACAACAGAAAGATAAGGGATTTCCCAGAATTAACCTAGCAAATGTGTCTAAAAACATCGGAATCCGTCCCAATGCAATCGCGTTTTTTTTTTTTTTCTAGTCCGTCGCTATCAATATCCTCAAACACAAATCTTTCATCCTCGCTGAATTTAATGGGGAAATTGTCGTTTTCTTAGTTCGAATAGCACTTTTTGTTGGAGGCTCCCATTAAAATCAATGCAAATATGTGAAGAGCCATCAAAAATGTGACGTCATCGTCTGCGACATCCGGTAAAGGCAGGGCTTTTCTCTTAGCACCAAAAGTTGCGAACTTTATCGTGGATGTTCTCTACTAAATCCTTTCAGCAAAAATATGGCAATATCGCGAAATGATCAAGTATGACACATAGAATGGACCTGCTATCCCTGTTTAAATAAGAAAATCAAATTTCAGTAGGCCTTTAAATGTGTAGACAATGCTGAAGAAACAAGTCCATGTCAGAATACCAACACATTTAGCTGAACTGCACCAATTTTGTCAAGAGGAGGGGTCAAAAACCACAAGCGCCCTATTGCAGGTAAACTTGCCAAGGGACATGTAAGCAAATATTAACATTGCTGTACGTATACTTTTGACCCAGCACATTTTCAGTAGACCCATAATAAATTCATAAAAGAAGCAAACTTCATGAATGTTTTTTGTGAGCAACAAGTATGTGCTCCAATCACTCCATCACAAAAAAATAAGAGTTGTAGAAATAATTGGAAACTGAAGTCAGCCATGACATGATGTTCTTTACAGGTGTATGTAAACTTTGGACCATGACCGTACCTGACTAAGACACTGGAGGGCTGCTTGCACATGAGCCTTGAAGCCAAGCTGAACCTGTTTGGAGACTTAGTCTTGGACTAGTGAGGAAGTAGAAGAGCAGAATTCCCAGGTTCAAAGATGTGATATGAGTGAAGATGGACTTCCTTCACCAGAGTGAGGTGTGGGCTTAGCATGAGCAGCGTAAGCAGCTCACGGTGCGTTTTGTGCTCCGCCAGCTGGTGACGGTGGTAACCAGCTCTCAGAGAGACGTGAAGGCTGAAGGCTGAAGGCTGAAGGCTGAGTGACACACGGCACAGTGAGGACTTTGCTTTTTCACGCACCTCCAAATGTTCTTCTGACTTTGTGTGAAGATGATGTTCACTCTGCTAACATCTGCACCTGCTTTTGTTGGGAATGTGCTGAGTCATCTTCTTCCTCCAGGATGCTTTGTGCACTGGAACACAGAGAGATGTCTCCATCGCTGAGGGACCTCATCACACTTGGACTTTTCTTTCACATCTGCACAATTTACATCATGTCTTCTTTGGCTGTTTAAGGCTGAGAAAACACCTTCAATCTGCATCTTTCAACAATATTTTGCCAGTGAATCATGTTGATCTTTGTGTCCATGTAGTTGTGATGTCATCATTTGGGGCTCATGTGTCATCACATTGACAAGGATTTCTTCTTTCCTTTTCAAACCAATAGACAGCTGCTTATCAGTGAATATCACCTTGTGTCACATCTCATCATTATTTTTAACAATATTTTGCAACATTAGTACCATTTTTTCAGTACTGTTGTATGTTAATGTTAATTGTTTTTGATGTAACATTTAAGAATGTTGATTATGAGAACTGCTGTCCAGTTGTTATATCTTCTTTTTTGATGTACGGTTTTGTGTAATGAGAACTATTCTTAAAGTATTGACACTTTGTAGGGCGCAACCTAACTAATTATTCTTCCTGGAAAAAAAGCTAGTTTCTAGTTTGACAACATAGCATAAATAGCTATACAGTGCTGCCATCTAATGGTCTTGGAAGTGCAAGTGCACTGCAAATGAGACTAATGTCATTGATTGATTGATTGATTGATTGATATTTTTATTAATAGATTGCACAGTTCAGTACATATTCTGTACAATTGACCACTAAATGGTAACACCCCAATAAGTTTTTCATATACCATGAATTGATTAACTTGGACCCTGACTTAAACAAGTTGAAAAACTTATTGAGGTGTTACCATTTAGTGGTCAATTGTACGGAATATGTACTGTACTGTGCAATCTACTAATAAAAGTATCAATCAATCAATCAATCAATGACATTAGTCTCATTTGAAATGCACTTGCACTTAGATAAATAACCATAACCCAACTTTAGGAAGTTGACATTGTTAGGGACCGAATGTCCCTTTGGGACAGAGGACCCTATGGAATTTCTAGCGTTTTATTCTTTCTTTCTTTCTTTATTAGTATTCCACAGCTTTGAGTTGTAATTTGACCCCCTTAACATGCTTCAAAAATCACCAAATTTGACACACACATCAGGACTGGCGAACATTGCGATTTAATCAAAAAACCTAACCCCAAAACTAAAAATTGCGCTCTAGCGCCCCCTAGGAAGAAAACATAGACAAAACTGCCTGTATATGCACATTTAGATGTATATATATATATATATATATATATATATATATATATATATATATATATATATATATATATATATATATATATATATATATATGTGTGTAAAAAAAAAAATATATGTATATATATATATACATATATTATTTTTTTTCGAAGACCTTTATGAAGAAGAAAAAACATAGACCCAGATTTCCCTCGCCCGGACGCGGGTCACCGGGGCCTCCCTCTGGAGCCAGGCCCAGAGGTGGGGCACGATGGCGAGCGCCTGGTGGTCGGGCCTGTTCCCATGGGGCCCGGCCGGGCACAGCCCGAAGAGGCAACGTGGGTCACCCCTCCAATGGGCTCACCACCCATAGCAGGGGCCATAGAGGTCGGGTGCATTGTGAGCTGGGCGGCAGCCGAAGGCAGGGCACTTGGCGGTCCGATCCTTGGCTACAGAAGCTAGCTCTTGGGACGTGGAACGTCACCTCACTGGGGGAGAAAGAGCCTGAGCTAGTCCGCGAGGTAGAGAAGTTCCGGCTGGATATAGTTGGACTCACCTCGACGCACAGCAAGGGCTCTGGAACCAGTTCTCTCGAGAGGGACTGGACCCTCTTCCACTCTGGCGTTGCCGACAGTGAGAGGCGACGGGCTGGGGTGGCAATTCTTGTTGCCCCCCGGCTCAAAGAAGCCTGTACGTTGGAGTTCAACCCAGTGGACAAAAGGGTAGCCTCCCTCCGCCTTCGGGTGGGGGGACGGGTCCTGACTGTTGTTTGTGCTTATGCACCAAACAGCAGTTCAGAGTACCCACCCTTTTTGGGAACACTCGAGGGAGTACTGGAAAGTGCTCCCCCGGGTGATTCCCTTGTCCTACTAGGAGACTTCAACGCTCATGTTGGCAACGACAGTGAAACCTGGAGAGGCGTGATTGGGAAGAATGGCCGCCCGGATCTGAACCCGAGTGGTGTTTTGTTATTGGACTTTTGTGCTCGTCACAGTTTGTCCATTACAAACACCATGTTTAAACATAAGGGTGTCCATATGTGCACTTGGCACCAGGACACCCTAGGCCGCAGTTCCATGATCGACTTTGTAGTTGTGTCATCGGATTTGCGGCCTCATGTTTTGGACACTCGGGTGAAGAGAGGGGCGGAGCTTTCTACCGATCACCACCTGGTGGTGAGTTGGCTGCGATGGTGGGGGAGGATGCCGGACAGACCTGGGAGGCCCAAACGCATTGTGAGGGTCTGCTGGGAACGTCTGGCAGAGTCTCCTGTCAGAGAGAGTTTAAATTCACACCTCCGGAAGAACTTCGAACATGTCACGAGGGAGGTGCTGGACATTGAGTCCGAGTGGACCATGTTCCGCACCTCTATTGTCGAGGCGGCTGATCGAAGCTGTGGCCGCAAGGTAGTTGGTGCCTGTCGGGGCGGCAATCCTAAAACCCCTTGGTGGACACCAGCGGTGAGGGATGCCGTCAAGCTGAAGAAGGAGTCCTATCGGGTCCTTTTGGCTCATAGGACTACGGAGGCAGTGGACAGGTACCGACAGGCCAAGCGGTGTGCGGCTTCGGTGGTCGCGGAGGCAAAAACTAGGACATGGGAGGAGTTCGGGGAAGCCATGGAAAACGACTTCCGGACGGCTTCGAAGCGATTCTGGACCACCGTCCGCCGCCTCAGGAAGGGGAAGCAGTGCACTATCAACACCGTGTATGGTGCGGATGGTGTTCTGCTGACCTCAACTGCGGATGTTGTGGATAGGTGGAAGGAATACTTCGAAGACCTCCTCAATCCCACCAACACGTCTTCCTATGAGGAAGCAGTGCCTGGGGAATCTGTGGTGGACTCTCCTATTTCTGGGGATGAGGTCGCTGAGGTAGTTAAAAAGCTCCTCGGTGGCAAGGCCCCAGGGGTAGATGAGGTCCGCCCGGAGTTCCTTAAGGCTCTGGATGCTGTGGGGCGCATCGCGTGGACATCGGGGGCGGTACCTCTGGATTGGCAGACCGGGGTGGTGGTTCCTCTCTTTAAGAAGGGGGACCGGAGGGTGTGTTCCAACTATCGTGGGATCACACTCCTCAACCTTCCCGGTAAGGTTTATTCAGGTGTACTGGAGAGGAGGCTACGCCGGATAGTCGAACCTCGGATTCAGGAGGAACAGTGTGGTTTTTGTCCTGGTCGTGGAACTGTGGACCAGCTCTATACTCTCCGCAGGGTTGTTGAGGGTGCATGGGAGTTTGCCCAACCAGTCTACATGTGCTTTGTGGACTTGGAGAAGGCATTCGACCGTGTCCCTCGGGCAGTCCTGTGGGGAGTGCTCAGAGAGTATGGGGTATCGGACTGTCTTATTGTGGCGGTCCGTTCCCTGTACGATCTGTGTCAGAGCTTGGTCCGCATTGCCGGCAGTAAGTCAAACACTTTTCCAGTGAGGGTTGGACTCCGCCAAGGCTGTCCTTTGTCACCGATTCTGTTCATAACTTTTATGGACAGAATTTCTAGGCGCAGCCAAGGAGTTGAGGGGTTCCGGTTTGGTGACCGCAGGATTAGGTCTCTGCTTTTTGCAGATGATGTGGTCCTGATGGCTTCATCTGACCGGGATCTTCAGCTCTCGCTGGATCGGTTCGCAGCCGAGTGTGAAGCGACCGGAATGAGAATCAGCACCTCCAAGTCCGAGTCCATGGTTCTCGCCCGGAAAAGGGTGGAGTGCCATCTCCGGGTTGGGAAGGAGACCCTGCCCCAAGTGGAGGAGTTCAAGTACCTAGGAGTCTTGTTCACGAGTGAGGGAAGAGTGGATCGTGAGATCGACAGGCGGATCGGTGCGGCGTCTTCAGTAATGCGGACGTTGTACCGATCAGTTGTGGTGAAGAAGGAACTGAGCCGGAAGGCAAAGCTCTCAATTTACCGGTCGAACTACGTTCCCATCCTCACCTATGGTCATGAGCTTTGGGTCATGACCGAAAGGATAAGATCACGGGTACAAGCGGCCGAAATGAGTTTCCTCCGCCGGGTGGCAGGGCTCTCCCTTAGAGATAGGGTGAGAAGCTCTGCCATCCGGGAGGGACTCAAAGTAAAGCCGCTGTTCCTCCACATGGAGAGGAGCCAGATGAGGTGGTTCGGGCATCTGGTCAGGATGCCACCCGAACGCCTCCCTAGGGAGGTGTTTTGGGCACGTCCAACCTTTAGTAGGCCACGGGGAAGACCCAGGACACGTTGGGAAGACTATGTCTCCCGGCTGGCCTGGGAACGCCTCGGGATCCCCCGGGAAGAGCTAGACGAAGTGGCTGGGAGAGGGAAGTCTGGGTTTCCCTGCTTAGGCTGTTTCCCCCGCGACCAAACCTCGGATAAGCGGAAGACGATGGATGGATGGATGGATAGAGCGGCCATGCCAGCAACTTGAGGGTTCCAGGTTCAATCCCAGCTTCTGCCATCTGAGCCATTGTGTCCTTGGGCAAGACACTTTACCCACCTGCTCCCAGTGCCACCCACATTGGTTTAAATGTACACTTCCACGTGATGTAGAACAGTAGTACCACATTTTAAACATACACACACATCCAAAGAATATACAAATGAAATATATTTGGTGGGCCAAACAAAATGACTCGGGGAAACAATGTTTGGTATGGGCCATACGACTTAAAATCTATATCTTAATAACAATATATGTCACGATATATCATTTGGTATATGATTGATAATAGAAGAATTTCAAAACGGGTTACAAAGGCTCCTAATTTGGCAGCTGACATATGCAGTAACATATTGTGTCATTTCTAATTGTATTATTTTGTCAAAATAATTATTATTAATGTACTTGTTTATTTACTGTTAATATCTGGTTGCTTTATTTGAGAAAATACTACTAGAAATGATTAAATATTTTACTGCATATTTCATCAACTAAATTAGGAGCCTGTGTAGCCTGTTTTAAAACAGTTTTATTAATAATTCTATTCAAAATAATATATCACAAAATCAATTATAAACCATCAACCGTCTATCCATAGTATAAAGTCTTGTTGTCCTGGTTTGTTTTTCTTTTCCTGTGAATAATGTTGTAAAGAGCAGCGTGTTTGTGCGTCACTGAGATTTCAAGAAAGTACATACAATAACTTGTTTTTCCTAAGTGCATGTAAAAGTACTGAATGCTTTGTGTGACTGAGCAGACATGGATGTTTCTAAAACGTGTTTGTCTTCTTGTGGCCTGCAGATGTCTGTGAAGAACATCTTCTCCCTGAGCAACAGATGTTGAGCTTTAGGATGAAGCCACAGCCCTCCGACATTAAAAAGGAAGAGGAACACCCACTAATCCCCCATTTTAAAGCAGAAGAGGATGACCCACTGACCACTCACATCAAAGAGGAAGAGGAGGACCCATTGACCCCCCATTTTAAAAAGAAAGAGGAGGAGCCACTGATAAGCCATTTTAAAGAGAAAGAGGGGGACCCACTGAGCCCTCAAATTAAAGAGGAAGAGCCACTGACCCCTCACATTAAAAAGGAAGAGGAGGACCCACTGACCCCTCACATTAAAGAGGAAGAGGAAGAGCACAGCATCAGTCAGCAGGGAGAGCATCTAGAAGGACTGGAGGAGGTTGATGTCACCAAGATGCCAGTGACTGGTGTCCCTGTGAAGAGTGAAGGTGATGAGGTGAAAGGTGAAAGTGAGGAGAGGGGAGGGGGGGAGCCTCCAAGCAGCAGCTCAACACAACACATGACAACAGAAGCTGATGGAGACCACTGTGGAGGATCACAAGCAGACAAGCTCTTAGCTCCACTATCAGATAGTGAGGACACAACGTCACACTCTCCTGACACTGATGATGAAGACTCTAAAGATGATAAGACATGTCACACTGACAACACTCACTTCACATGTTCTCACTCTCACAAAACTTTTAAATACCATTGTAGTCTGAAAGTACACATGAGAACACACACTGGAGAAAAACCTTTTTCTTGTTCACTCTGTGGTAAAGGTTTTACACAAAGTCACCATTTGAAAAGACACATGAGAACACACACTGGTGAAAAACCTTTTTCTTGCTCAGAATGTGGTAAAGGTTTTACTCAAAGGGACCATTTCAAGGCACACATGAGAAGACACACTGGAGAAAAACCTTTTTCCTGCTCAGAATGTGGTAAAAGTTTTGTATTAAATCAAAGTTTAAAATTACACATTAGAATACACACTGGAGAAAGACCTTTTTCATGTTCAATCTGCGGTAAAAATTCTGTTCAAAAGGATTATTTCAAGGCACACATGAGAAGATACACTGGAGAAAAACCTTGTTTCTTGTTCAATCTGTAGTGAAGGTTTTGTTGTAAGTCAACAGTTGAAAGTACTCATGAGAAGACACACTGGAGAAAAACCTTTTTCCTGCTCGGAATGTGGTAAAAGTTTTGTACTAAATCAAAGTTTAAAAGAACACATGAGAATACACACTACAGAAAAAACTTTTTCCTGTTTAGAATGTGGTAAAAGTTTTGTAAGAAATCACAATTTAAAAGTACACATGAGAACACACACTGGAGAAAAACCTTTTTCCTGCTCAGAATGTGGTAAAAGTTTTGTACTAAATCAAAATTTAAAAGAACACATGAGAATACATACTAAAGAAAAAACTTTCTCCTGTTTAGAATGTGGTAAAAGTTTTGTAAGAAATCACAGTTTGAAAGTACACATGAGAACACACACTGGAGAAAAAGCGTTTTCATGTTCAATCTGCGGTAAAGATTTTACTCGAAGGAACAATTTGAAAAAACACATGAGAGTACACTCTGGAGAAAAAACTTTTTCCTGCTAAGATTGTGGTAAACGTGCTGTATAAATTGTAGTTTAAAAGTACACATGAGAACACACACTGGTGAAAAACCTTTTATATGTTCAGTATGTGGTAAAAGTTAAATAGAAAGTCAGCAATTAAAATCACACATGAGAACGCACTCAGGTGAAAAACCATACTTCTGTTCAATCTGCAATAAACGCTTATCTCACCTAAGATCTATTAAAGTACACATGAGAAGACACCCAGGAGAGAAAGTGTTGAGTTGCAGTGTGTGTGGTGAAAGATTGTCTTCTAAGTAGCAGTGTAAGAAACACAAGTGTGCTGGTGAGAACAGCAGCAGCAAATGAAACTGCAGGATTTGAAATAAACTGTCCAGACTTTCATTTTGACTTTCTAACAACATCAGCACATATAACATGTGTGACATTGTTGTTTGTCTAACAATCTTGTTAATATGATTCTAACATTTATAGATTAGACACTTCAGATTAGCGATTTTATTACAGTCAAATACATGATTTAATATACACATTTGTGTACTTTGAAATGAACAGAACAATTTGACTGAAAGGGTGCGAATAAACAGTACATAAAATTATGTTACATACAATAAACATTCTGCGATGAGGTGGCGACTTGTCCAGGGTGTACCCTGCCTTCCGCCCGATTGTAGCTGAGATAGGCGAAAGGGAATAAGCGGTAAAAAATGGATGGATGGATGGACAATAAACATTGTATGTGTAAATATCCATAATTTACCTTTATACTTATTCATAATAGTGTTTTATATGTTTTTTGAAGAATGACGTGTTACATATTTTATTTTCTAATTCTAGATGATTCCATAGATGAACTCCTTTATATGATGTACATATTTGTTTTACATGTGTTCATACCTTTGCTTTTGAGTACACATAAATCCCTCTTAGTTCATATTTACTGCTTCACATCTGAAACATCTTCTGGACCACTTCTGGAAGCATATTATTATTTACTTTATACATCATTTGAACAATTGTCTTTTATACAAGATCATTTAATTTTAAAATGTGTGACTTTATGAATCATTTGTTGGGTCTCTATAATCCATTCTATTAATTGTCTTTATTACTCTCTTTTGTAATATGAATATTGATGTGTGATTGTTTTATATGTATGTCCCCAGACTTTTATGTAATAAACAATGTATGTTTCAACTAAAGTTGGGTACAATAATTCTAGTTAATATTTGTAAGTATGTATTTTATTCTATTTCGTATTGCACTCCATTGTTTTATTGTTTTCTTTATATGACTTACATGTAGTGTCCAGCTTACTTCATCATCTATATTAACTCAGAAAAATGCGATTACCTTAATTCCTTTGATTTCAATATTATCCCTCATATTTTGTGTTTTACATTTTTACAAACTCCAAATATGATAATATTTAGTTTTATTGAAGTTTAGTGACGGTTTATTGATGTGCAGCCATCTTTTTATGGTTAAGTTCTCTATGGATAAAATAAAATGAGAGTTAAATCAAGCGGTAATGAAGGTGAAGAATGGAAGATTATTATATACATAATTATATATAGATAGTAGTGACAATTAAAGACACTTTCATCCTGTTCATTTGAGCAAAGAAAAAGAGTAGCGAGTAATATTCTAAACAATAGAAAAATAATATCAGCAGTCAATATTCCAACATGGTGAAGCTGAGCTATGGTAAAAAAATATTCAGCATTAAAGGCTTTATGGGAGTGATGTAATTATCAGAATCAGAAATACTTTATTAATCCCCACAGGGAATTTAAATTGTCAGCACTGTTATAAACATGTGAATATTCAAAGTAATAATGTATGATATTAATACCATAATAAAATGGTACGTTTGGGGATGTGTAATATTGTGTGTATGAACATCCTGAATGTTTTCATGCTAGAATAGTTTTAATTAGTAGAGAGTGAAAACAAATGAGGTATTAATGATAATAATGGTTTGTTTTAAGCCTGTTTATGAATAATTAAAGATAATTAAGATACCAAAATGTAGCTTACATCCTCAGTGAGCTGAACTCCAGCAGTAAAGATGAGATAAATAATGTGGAAAGGTCAGAAGTCAAATGTTTCTTCAGGTAATACATGGAGCCTCTGCTGCCACCCAGCGGCCGTTGGAAAGAATGCATACATTTTGTTTTGACCTCCTTAAAGCTGCTTTTTACTTTCTCTCCTGTTTGTGTCCAAGTCTGTAGTGTGGGCCATAGGACAGACTGTTAATAGACTGTGGAGGGCAGCAATACACCTAAGATGTTCTACTAGTCTGCTGGAAATAGAAAGAAGAAGGAGAAAGCAAGATGGCGTTTGATGGAGAAAGTCTAAACGTGGGCATTATTGTTCTGTATTTGTAATCAGTGCATACATGTGCACATATGTGTCCTTTAATAGAGTAAAGATCAAAAATAATTGTTTGTATCTGAATGCACTTTGTATTTAACACCACCATTCTTAATGTAAGAATGTGGGTGTTGTTGAGAAGATGATGCAGGTGTTCTGTCCAATTTAGCTACCTGTAAAAATGTTATAGTTATTCTAGTTTATTTGTAAAATAAATTGTTTTCCTATATTATATTCTCCTCACTTTATCCAGACAGTCTTTAGGACAAAAGACCCTGCAAGGACTTTGCCCTTTCACAGGGAAACCTATTCACTGTGGCAGGACAGTATCAAGATGAATCCATCACATTTGTATAATCGGCTATGAGGCATTTTATTCTCATTGTACAGCACTTATCTTTGGGCTGATACTGTTGACCAGTTTGACGCGTGCTGAAAGGGAAACTCAGCATGAACTGAAGCCAGCAATCAATCAGAGAAAACAAAATAAAAACAATATAAACAAATAAGGAAATTTGGTTCCAACAGTCAGTTTTCCTCTTTTGGTGCAGTTGACCTTGTTCTTACATTTCTCCTTCCTCCTAGAGTTCCTGTGTTGCCTTTGTGGGCGGAGTTGTGGGACGTGCACAGCTGCTTCCAATTGACCCTGGTGCTACTTAAGCAGCACCTTGACAGCTGGATGGCACTCGGCGATTCCATTACACGGGGGACAAGTATGTGATTAAAGGCTATACATATAAAATGAAAGAGACAAGTGGTAGAACAAATGGATGGATGTACAGTAAAGTTCTGTGGGATGATGTACATAATTAACTTTTCCCAAACGTTCCCATGTTTTCTGAAATTGATAATGTTTGAGGAATTCTAAACAAGGGGGATAAATCATGAGCAACTTTAAAAAACACTTGTCATGTGTAGTTTTATAATAAGAAAAGTAGATCATTAAAAACAAAACTATCCTTCATAACCTCACACATATAATGTTGCCATTTTCTCTAATCTATGTATTGCATAAAGGGGACATGCATATATAACAATATTCATTTACAAAAGAGAGTAATAAAGATAATTTAAAGAATGGATTATTGAGACACAAAAAAGGATTCATAGTCACACATTTTAAAATTGTATAAAAGACAATTGTTCGTATGATGTATAAAGTAAATAATAATATGCTTCCAGAAGTGGTCCAGAAGATGTTTCAGATGTGAACCAGTAAATATGAACTAAGAGGGATTTATGTGTACTCAAAAGCAAAGGTGTGAAAAAAATGTAAAACAAATATATATATCATATAAAGGAGTTCTTTATAACATCATTAATAATGAAAAATCATTTCTGAATACCTCTATACACAAAAAGTATTTGCAACATGTTTTGTCCTGTTTATTCTCACCTTTACAGTCAAAGTGTTGTGTTCACAATGTTGTATATTAAAACATGTACTTGACTGAAAAAAGGAAATAATCTAAAATAGCTCATCTATAAATGTTAGAAACTATGTGCTGATGTTGTTAGAAAGTCAAAATGAAAGTCTGGACAGTTTATTTCAAATCCTGCAGTTTCATTTGCTGCTGCTGTTCTCACCAGCACACTTGTGTTTCTTACACTGGTACTTAGAAGACAATCTTTCACCACACACACTGCAACTCAGCACTTTCTCTCCTGGGTGTCTTCTCATGTGTCTTTTCAAATGCTGACTTTGTAAAAAACTTTTACAACATACTGAACATGTAAAAGGTTTTTCTCCAGTGTGTTCTCACGTGTTCTTTCAAATAGTGCCGTTGCGCAAAATATTTACTGCAGATTGAACAGGAAAAAGGTTTTTCTGTAGTGTGTATTCTCATATGCTTTTTGAAATTTTCCCTTCGAGTAAAATCTTTACCGCAGATTGAACATGAAAAGGATTTTTCTCCAGTGTGTGTTCTCATGTGTACCTTCAAATCTGGCCTCTGGGTAAAATCTTTACCACAGATAGAACATGAAAAAGGTTTTTTTTCCAGTGTGTGTTTTCATGTGTACTTTCAGACTACAATGGTATTTAAAAGTTTTGTGAGAGAGAGAAGATGTGAAGTGAGTGTTGTCAGTGTGACATGTCTTATCATCTTTAGAGTCTTCATCATCAGTGTCAGGAGAGTGTGACGTTGTGTCCTCACTATCTGATAGTGGAGCTAAGAGCTTGTCTGCTTGTGATCCTCCACAGTGGTCTCCATCAGCTTCTGTTGTCATGTGTTGTGTTGAGCTGCTGCTTGGAGGCTCCCCCCCTCCCCTCTCCTCACTTTCACCTTTCACCTCATCATCTTCACTCTTCACAGGGACACCAGTCACTGGGAACTCCTCCAACCATTTAGGCTGACTGATGCCCTCTTCCTCCTCTTCCTCTTTAATGTGCGGCGGCTCTTGCTCCTCCTCTTCCTCTTTAATGTGAGGGTTCAGTGGGTCCTCCTCTGCATTTTTGATGTGTAAGATGAGTGGGTCCTCCGCTTGCCCTTTAATGTGAAGGGTCAGTTTAACATTATGGGTCTGTGGCGTGTCGTCTTCCTCTTTAATGTGGGGGGTTGTGGCTCCTCTCCTCCCTCTTTGATATGTTGGGAATGTGGTACCTCTTCTTCCTCGTGTATGTTGGAGGACTGTGGTTCCTCCTCCTGCTCACGAGGACGATGTGCTTCATTGAGGTCTGCGGGACAGGAGAAAACAAACATTCTTTAGAAAAGTCCAGTTTTGCTCAGTCACATGAGACAATGTCCTGCACCAACATATGATCTCACAATCTCATCAATTTCCCCTCACAGCAGTCAGGGTACTTCCAGCTGACACATGAAGAAGACTTTCAGGGGAATGTCTTCCCAGGCCAACATCCAATCCACCTTATTCATATAAAAACATCCTAAAAGTCATTCCTGCAATCCTTAATGGTAGACGCCATACATGAAAGTGTGCTGTTCTCCCTCTGAATAAGTCATACACACACAGGAAATAATGTACCACATGCCAGCTTCCACACAGTAGTACTAGTGATGAGCTCCCCCTGCTGGTGGACAATATTTACTGTGAGTTTCACATTCATCTTTAGAGACATGTCTGTTATAAAAGAAGCATGAGCACAGTCAACATGTTGGCCAAGAAAGAAGACATCTGTTTTGCTTTCATTTAGATAGCGTCACCACAGTTAAACCGGGAAGAAGTTTTTAAATTACTGACTACACCTTCAAAAGATAACTTGTTTACCTTATTAATAATAGTAATTGAGCCGCAGTTATAACAATCCAAGATGGCGCCAGTGTGTGCTGTGGCCTGCCATCTCTCGCTGTCAGTTCTGTTTGTTTTTGTGCTGTTCACGTTTTTTGTTGTCCCTGTCAACTCACTGTTGGTGTATGATCGCCAAACGCTGTTGGATCTGTGTCCCTCTCACACGGACATGATCATCTTGGACGTTGGTTTTTCGACGTCCAAGTCAGCGTTCTCACCTGGCCAGATTCCTCCTTTCCTTTTTCGCCCACTGGCTCCTCCCCCCCGGCGAAAGCGCCACCGGCGCCGCGGCAAACGTGGCGGCCAGCTGGTGAGAGTTAGGGCACTCCTGGCCCGCCTTTCCGTGGCTTCCCGAAGGAGGTATGGTCCGGTACCTGGTCTCTTCCTGCACCCGCGTTAATTTAGTTGTTGAAATATGCAGTAAAATATTACATCATTTCCAGTATTATTTTCCCAAATAAAGTAACCAGATATTAACAGTAAATAAACAAGTACATTAAAAATATTTTTTTCAACAAAATAATACAATTATGAATGACACAATATGTTACTGCATATGTCAGCTGCCAAATTAGGAGCTTTTGTAACCCACTTTAAAATTCTTCTAGTATCAATTATACACCAAATTATATATCGTGACATGTATTGTTATTAGGATATATATTTGAGGTCATATCGCCCATACCAAACATTGGTTTGCCGAGTCTTTTGTTTGGCCCACCAAATATATTTAATTTTTTATATTCTTCAGATGTGTGTGTATGTCTAAAATGTGGGACTACTGTTCTACATCACGTGGAAGTGTCATGTCATGGGGATGGTGTGCTTTCAACTAAGGGTGTGACGATACGGTCAGCTCACCAAAGGATACTCGATATTGGCTTTGGGAGAACAAGACAATATTTTGGTGGTTAACATGATTCTTACACATGTGTGTACTTCATGTGTATATGAATGTACTTTCCCTTGTGTGCTTAGTTTGACTGTAACTTCATAGTGGATAATATCTATAAACAACCTCAATTGTTTTACATCTTTAATTTGAAGGACTGTTTACTTATCTGACAAATTCAAAGGAAACTGCACTTTTTTAAAATGTCACCTATCATTCACAATCCTTATGTAAGACATTTGTTTCAAACTTTTATGAATGTAATTATTAAATAAACGTGAGCAAAAATCAGTTAACATTGGAGTCAATGGGAGTTCCTCTATTTGACCCACAAAGTCCTCCAAAAAAACTGCCAACCATACTCCATTTACATTTTGTGACCTGAATATTAACCAAGTATTAGTGATATTGTTATTATAAGCGCTAACGCTAAGGACCTACTTTTAGCGGCGCATTGATCACAGAAGTAACTAGCTTATGCTGCTATATTGACATACTGAGCTGCTTCCTCACCTCTAAGATGGTGAAAGCTAATTCTAGAATATAAATCATGCTTCTCACTTATTTAGTAGAAGGTTGTGGACATAAACCGAGAACTTGGTCAACACTGACATCCAACTTAGACCTGGAGATGGCTAGAAAGATTAAGTAATATGCTCTTTTGCACCCACCCTTTTTAACCGTTTGCGATGATTAATTCTTCATCTAAACGGGAAGATATGAACATCCCATCAGTCGGCATCCCAGTGAAAGCAGACATTGTATGTGTGGAGAGACACAGCCGACGGGCCGACAATGGGCGGAAAGCAGCAGCGCGGGCCCACCTGGAGGCCAGGAGGCGGGGCATGCGGCGGCGAGGAGAGGCATGACACACGCGAAGCGACACTGCAGCGGCAATCTGAGCCAGGTGCGTATATTACACACCTGCTTACAATCTGTCTATCTGCTGCTAGAGTACAAAAAGGGCGAGGGAGGAACGAGCGGGAGAGCAGCACGGAGGAGGAAACAACGGCCAGCAGACGAAGAGCGCAACGACCCACACCGAGAGAGCGATGACGCACCCCCGCAGTGGACGCAAGCCCCGGACGCTGTTTAATATAGATTAGAATAGGCCGTGCAACTAATCATATGTCCTGAGTTCCAGTTGAAAGTGGGTGCAAGTTCATGCCCACGCACACACACTCTTATCGCCCACATTCTTCACACTGTTTACGTGGCTTCTTGGCCGAGGTCTGAGGGACAACACCAGATATGAAGTCAGAGTCCAGGGAGAAAAAAAGCACCAGTCAATATCGCACAGAAGGAACCTTCCTGGTGTTACCTGACGGCACGACCACTGAGCTGCGACACCACTACAAAGGCACCTCCGTGCTCGTGCTCGTACCACCTGGCTTGGTAGCCTCGTACCCGCCTACCAAGCCAAAGACTTAGGTCCAATAGGGACGGCGTGGCGCAGTGGGAGAGTGGCTGTGCGCAACCCGAGGGTCACTGGTTCAAATCCCACCTAGAACCAACCTCGTCATGTCCGTTGTGTCCTGAGCAAGACACTTCACCCTTGCTCCTGATGGGTGCTGGTTGGCGCCTTGCATGGCAGCTCCCTCCATCAGTGTGTGAATGTGTGTGTGAATGGGTAAATGTGGAAGTAGTGTCAAAGCGCTTTGAGTACCTTGAAGGTAGAAAAGCGCTATACAAGTACAACCCATTTAATGATGAAACAGGGTGTAACTGCTGCTGATTGGACCGACACGCAAATACCACATTTTCAAAACTCCCCGTTGTCAATTAAAAACATAGTTATGGGCTGCACTTTGGACACACCTGCTGTAAGCTACAAGGAGCGAGCAGCTACACAACAGCTAAGCTAAAACAGCACTTTTAAGCATATCAAATAATTATAGTTGCTTAATACGTACACAAAGTCTCCAAAACAAAAGTCTGATAGAAAGTATCCAGTAACAAACATGTCCGCATCATTCAACATTCTGCGCCATGAGCTTGACTTCATGAATTATTGTGGCCACCAGGTGTTGTGAAAGATCAAATAAAACAATTGCAAAAGCATCCGTCACAAGGTTAGTGTTTTTTATATATTTGTGTCAATATGTAGAAGCATCCTCAGCCTTCCCGGGAAGGTCTATTCAGAAGTACTGGAGAGGAGTTTATGCCGCATAGTTGAACCTGGGATTCGGGAGGAACAGTGTGGTTTTCATCCTGGCAGTGGAACTGTGGACCAGGTCTATACTCTGGGCAGGGTTCTTGAGGGTGCATGGGAGTTTGCCCAACCAGTCTACATGTGCTTTGTGGGCTTGGAGAAGGCATTCAACCGTGTCCCTTGGCAAGTCCTGTGGGGAGTGCTCAGAGAGTATGGGGTATCGGACTGTCTGATTGTGGCGGTCCGCTCCCTGTACGATCAGTGTCAGAGCTTGGTCCGCATTGCCGGCAGTAAGTCGAACACTTTTCCAGTGAGGGTTGGACTCCGCCAAGGCTGTCCTTTGTCACCGATTCTGTTCATAACTTTTATGGACAGAATTTCTAGGCGCAGTCAAGGCGTTGAGGGGATCTGGTTTGGTGGCTGCACGATGAGGTCTCTTCATCTGGCCAGGAACTTTAGCTCTAACTGGATCGGTTTGCAACAGAGTGTGAAGCGACTGGGATGAGAATCAGCACCTCCAAATCCGAGTTCAAGGTTCTCGTACAGAAAAGGGTGGGGTGTCATCTCCGGGTTGGGGAGGAGACCCTGCCCCAAGTGGAGGAGTTCAAGTACCTAGGAGTCTTGTTCACAAGCGAGGGAAGAGTGGATCGTGAGATCGACAGGCGGATCGGTGCGGCGTCTTCAGTAATGGGGACGCTGTATCGATCCGTTGTGGTGAAGAAGGAGCTGAGCCGGAAGGCAAAGCTCTCAATTTACCGGTCGATCTACGTTCCCATCCTCACCTATGGTCATGAGCTTTGGGTCATGACCGAAAGGATAAGATCACTAGTACAAGTGGCCGAAGCGGTCTGTTTATTTCAAGTGTTAGTTTTCCCTTATTAGCTCTTGTGGTATTTATTTGACCCTATATTTGTTCCCCCCTACCGCACCTTTAGTCTTTGATCTAGTTATACGCAAATATAATGACAATCAAGTCTATTCTATTCTATTTTAAATGAGTTTCCTCTGCCGTGTGGCGGGGCTCTCCCTTAGAGATAGGGTGAGAAGCTCTGTCATCCGGGAGGAACTCAAAGTAAAGCCGCTGCTCCTCCACATCGAGAGGAGCCAGATAAGGTGGTCCAGGCATCTGGTCAGGATGCCACCCGAACGCCTCCCTAGGGAGGTGTTTAGGGCACATCCGACCGGTAGGAGGCCCCAGGGAAGACCCAGGAAACGTTGGGTAGACTATGTCTCCCAGCTGGCCTGGGAACGCCTTGGGATCCCCCGGGAAGAGCTGGACGAAGCGACTGGGGAGAGGAAAGTCTGGGCTTCCCTGCTTAGGCTGCTGCCCCCGCGACCCGACCTCAGACAAGCAGAAGAAGAGGGATGGAAGGCTGGATGTGTAACACAACTTGATGTTTCTTGAAAACAGCGTCCAGTAGTTGATGTTGTCGCTCCTTCTCCTCTTTTGTTGGACAAAGTTCCTCCTTGTACTCTGCTATCGTTTTTTTTTTTTTTCTAACATCACAAATATTTCTTCAATGGCAGCAGTTAGTCGCTGATTCAGCAACACTCACATCATTTGTAATGTAGACATGTTCACACAATAAAAACACTTTACACTTACATTGGATCTCTGCTTTGATGTGTCGATCACTTCCGCCTCTCTTTGTTAGCAGCTAACAAGCTAAGCTAACCAGCAGGCTAGGCTAGCACGTCAAAGTGCACTCAGACTAATGTATCCGCATACAAACAATTAATAAGGACGTTTACTCTGTTAAACGACACAAATGTGCACATGTACGTTGTAATTAAGACCTAGAAACCATAATAACCAAAACAACGTATTCTCCGCCAGACGCCATCTTGTTTTGTTTTTCCTCCTGTGTGACGTCATCGAGGTGTTCTCAACCGCGGAACAAATGTTGGCCAAACACGTGTTTCACCGGGACAATAGTGAGTGGTGCACGCTTCCTTCAAACACGTGTTTCACTGGGACAATAGTGAGTGGCGCACACTTCCTTCAAACACGTGTTTCACTGGGACAATAGTGAGTGGTGCACACTTCCTTCAAACACGTGTTTCACTGGGACAATAGTGAGTGGTGCACGCTTCCTTCAAACACGTGTTTCACTGGGACAATAGTGAGTGGTGCACACTTCCTTCAAACACGTGTTTCACTGGGACAATAGTGAGTGGTGCACACTTCCTTCAAACACGTGTTTCACCGGGACAATAGTGAGTGGTGCACACTTCCTTCAAACACGTGTTTCACTGGGACAATAGTGAGTGGTGCACACTTCCTTCAAACACGTGTTTCACTGGGACAACAGTGAGTGGTGCACACTTCCTTTAAACACGTGTTTCACTGGGACAATAGTGAGTGGTGCACACTTCCTTCAAACACGTGTTTCACTGGGACAATAGTGAGTGGTGCACACTTCCTTCAAACACGTGTTTCACTGGGACAACAGCGAGTGGTGCACACTTCCTTCAAACACGTGTTTCACTGGGACAACAGTGAGTGGTGCACACTTCCTTCAAACACGTGTTTCACTGGGACAATAGTGAGTGGTGCACACTTCCTTCAAACACGTGTTTCACTGGGACAATAGTGAGTGGTGCACACTTCCTTCAAACACGTGTTTCACTGGGACAATAGTGAGTGGTGCACACTTCCTTCAAACACGTGTTTCACTGGGACAACAGTGAGTGGTGCACACTTCCTTTAAACACGTGTTTCACTGGGACAATAGTGAGTGGTGCACACTTCCTTCAAACACGTGTTTCACTGGGACAATAGTGAGTGGTGCACACTTCCTTCAAACACGTGTTTCACTGGGACAACAGCGAGTGGTGCACACTTCCTTCAAACACGTGTTTCACTGGGACAACAGTGAGTGGTGCACACTTCCTTCAAACACGTGTTTCACTGGGACAATAGTGAGTGGTGCACACTTCCTTCAAACACGTGTTTCACTGGGACAATAGTGAGTGGTGCACACTTCCTTCAAACACGTGTTTCACTGGGACAATAGTGAGTGGTGCACACTTCCTTCAAACACGTGTTTCACTGGGACAATAGTGAGTGGTGCACACTTCCTTCAAACATGTGTTTCACTGGGACAATAGTGAGTGGTGCACACTTCCTTCAAACACGTGTTTCACTGGGACAATAGTGAGTGGTGCACACCTTCAAACACGTGTTTCACTGGGACAATAGTGAGTGGTGCACACTTCCTTCAAACACGTGTTTCACTGGGACAATAGTGAGTGGTGCACACCTTCAAACACGTGTTTCACTGGGACAATAGTGAGTGGTGCACACTTCCTTCAAACACGTGTTTCACTGGGACAATAGTGAGTGGTGCACACTTCCTTCAAACACGTGTTTCACTGGGACAATAGTGAGTGGTGCACACTTCCTTCGCCCGGCCACAGAAGACAAAAAAGAGTTGCTGGTGTAACAATAGGAAGAATATATTCCACTCCTCTCTTGTACACGCGGCTTATGAGGTAATATACATGATATATTTTCATATTATTTATCTTATTTACCTCATATGTTGTTCGAAGCTAACGTGCTAGCTTTAGCCCGCTAGCAGGCCTTTGTAGCAAATGCGAGCGTTTTTCTTGAGGAGTGTATTTTATATGTTCTCTATGAGAATTATATTGACTTATTTAATAATTTAACTGTTTTTTGTTGTATATTACAGTCACGCTTAACATCATTAAATATTTGTTACTAGAAAGAAACAAACGTCTTGTAATTTAAGTCTGGAATAAGTCACATGGTATAATAATAATAATAATAATAATACATTTTATTTGGTATAGCGCTTTTCAGTGTACTCAAAGATGCTTTACAGGATGAAAAAAATATTATTGTTATTGTAATGACAGTGTAATATAATGTATTATTGCAGTGGTCTGCTTTATGTTGGTGTCAACTTTATGCAATAAATACAAATGATGTTTGCACGCACTTCTATTACCTTGATAACATCCATCCATCCATTTTCCTACCGCTTGTCCCTATTTGGTGTTGCGAGGGGGGGGGGGGTGTTGGAGCCTATCTCAGCTGCATTGGGTGGACATATCATGGAAATTAAATCAACTGATGTTTGTTATTAAGAATACACTATTTGCACAATTGTAAGCGATTAATGCTTATTCAGTCGGACTAAAATAAATATTTAATTAAATAAATGTTAAATATTAAAAATAGCTTTAATATACTGCACACAAAATGAATTTGCATCAATATTTTGTATGTAGTCGAAACATGAGGTACCCAAATATTGTAAATATTTGTTTACATTTATGAATTTGTATATATATATATATATATATTTATATATATATATATATATATATATATATATGTATATATTTATATATATACTCGCTGGCACTTGTTCCACGTGCTTCACTGCACTTCTGTTTGTTTTCTGTTGGGTTAAAAATGTTGCTTTCGCAGAAGAAAGTTAAAGTAGCAATGATTGTCACACACACACTAGGTGTGGTGAAATGTGTCCTCTGCATTTGACCCATCCCCTTGATCACCCCCTGAGAGGTGAGGGGAGCAGTGGGCAGCAGCAGTGCTGCGCCCGGGAATCATTTATGGTGATTTAACCCCCAATTCCAACCCTTGATGCTGAGTGCCAAGCAGGGAGGTAATGGAAAACAAGGAGAGGATATTGTGTGTAAAAGTAAAGCCAACGGACCACAGCTCTGTAGTCCTGGTCACCATTGACGTGAGGTGGGACTATTTTGGAGGTGCACGTCAAGGTTGGCTGGTAGGTTGGTAGTGGGAGGAGCCAGTTGGCGTCACTTGATGCTGCAGCACAATGACACTTTTATACGTGCAGACTGACTTCATGCAGTCATGACGGTATTAAAATCCCAGCAGGAGGTTTTCTGTAAGTTGTTAATTTTTGATCAATTACACAATTCATAATAATCAATAACTGATGATTATTCCATGTGTAGAAGAACATCACCACAGAGTGGAGTCAGTTCACTTGGAAAATATTATATTTGATGGATTAAAAAATATTTGACACATCACAGCTGAAGTTTGTTTGTGTTGTCTTGCGGACGTCCAACAGATGAACGCTCGTCAAGAAGAACGTCCCCTTCAGCAGCAGGAGGATCCACAGCCCCCCCACATTAAAGAGGAAGAGGAGGAAGTGTGGATCAGTCAGGGGGGAGAGTGTCCTGTAGGGCAGGAGGAGGCTGATGTCAGCAAGTTTCCACTGACTGTTGTCTCTGTGAAGACTGAAGAGCATGAAGACAAACCACCTGAGTCCTCACAGCTTCATCACAGTCCAAGTAAGCACAACATCCACATATCATCTAATACAATGTTTGTGACACATGTTCATCCGGGGGACACATTTATCACTAAAGATGGAGATATATTTGCTTTTTAACACCACCATTTAAAAATGAATGCTCATCAATCATCAACAGTGTAATTGCTGGGGTGTAACCATGTGACCTAGAGGCCGTCCTCCTTACCTCACCTGGTCAAATGAAGGCAAACATTCAATATGGCTACTGTTTATTTACCTTTGGCAGCACATATGTCAGCATATTTCAAGGGTTTAGTGGTGAAGATAAGAGCTGTATACCAAGTACCATTTTTTTTTAGTACTGGTTCCTAAAGGTCTACTGAAAGCCACTACTACCCACCACGCAGTCTGATAGTTTATATATCAATGATGAAATATTAACATTGCAACACATGCCAATACGGCCTTTTTAGTTTACTAAATTGCAATTTTACATTTCCAGGGAGTTTCGTCTTAAAAACGTTGTGTAATGATGACGTGTACGCAAGACGTCACAGGTTTTTAAAAAGTGTGAGCGCTGCACACACACACAGCTAAAAGTCATCTGCTTTAACGACATAATTACACAGTATTTTGGACATCTGTGTTGCTGAATCTTTTGCAATTTGTTCAATTAATATTGCAGAAGTCAAAGTAGAAAGATGGAGTTGGGAAGCTTTTGTGACGCTTGTGTGGCATTGTAATGCCGGATTGGTTCTTCCGGGGATGCGTCGAAGCGATGAACACAACAAGGTAAGTTATAAATGGATTTATTAAATAATAAAAGGCTAGGAACAAAAACACTGCTGTAAAGAGAAAGCAAACCAAAAACAGAAAAACACTTCCTCAGCATGTGAGCTGGAATAAAACAAATGGCTTAGCGTAAAAGCTAGCGAGAATATACATACAAAGATGAAGGTCGAGAGTCGTCACTGTTGCGCGTGGGCAAATTAGGATCCGAGACTGAACAAAGAAAAGAGGAAAGCTTATATAGGGAGAAATCAAGGAGAACCAGGTGTGTAGAAAACGAGGAGCAGGTGAAATCAATGTGTAACCATGGTAACGGACTAAACAGGAAGTAAGTGGGTCAGAAGAGAATGAAACAAAGATGGAAAAATAAACATGTGAAGATCTGAGTCACAGATCGCAACAGTATTCCCCCCCCCAAAAAGACAGATTCCAGATGTCTCAAAGAAAACAAAAACAAATAAGAAACAACTTGAACCCCCTCCCCAAAAACAGAGTCCACAAACGAAGGGAGGGCGGAGGGAGGCCACGGTGGAGGGTCGCCAAGTCGTGTGTCCCCGAATCCACCGAGGACAAGTCAAGTGGCGGCGGCGGATGGAACGCCGCTGCCGAAAAAGTTTTGGCGGGCGACCTCGAAAAGGCCACATTAGTGGCCGCATCGCAGGATGAGGTGCCCGGCGAGGCGGACGACCCGGGCACGGCCACATCCGTGGCCGACATGGAGGAGGGAGTGTCTGGCGAGGAGGATGACCTCGCAGAGGCCACGCCCGTGATCGACGTGGTGGACGACGCCTCAGCACCGAAATCCCAGCAGGCTTGGAAGCAGCAGACGAGGGTGCGGGGACTGCAGCCAAAGCAGGCCCGAGTGCAGCTGGCGAGGATGATGCGGGTGCTGCAGCCGAAGAAGGCGTCGGAGGCGGCCTGGGAGCCGCAGGAGTCGTCGGAGGCGGCCTGGGAGCCGCAGGAGTCGTCGGAGGCGGCCTGGGAGCCGCAGGAGTCGTCGGAGGCGGCCTGGGAGCCGCAGGAGTCGTCGGAGGCGGCCTGGGAGCCGCAGGAGTCGTGACTGGTGTGAGCTCCAGCCTCATCGTCGACGCCGGTGTGGGCTCCAGCTTCTTCGTCGGCAGTGCTTGGCGGCGTGGAGCTGGTACCGGCGCTTGTCGAGGAGCTGGCACTGGAGTGGGCTCCAGCCCTGTCGACATAGGTGAAGGTTCCAGCCCCGTCGTCGACGCTGGTGTGGGCTCCAGCCCCGTCGTCGACGCTGGTGTGGGCTCCAGCCCCGTCGTCGGCGGTGCTTGGCGGCGCGGAGCTGGTACCGGCGCTTGGCGGCGTGGAGCTGGTACTGGAGTAGGCTCCAGCTCTGGAGCTGGTACTGGAGTGGGCTCTAGGCTAGGAACAGGTGCTGGTGTGAGGACCAGGAAAGAGTCGATTGCTGGCGTGAGAACCAGACTAGGATTCGGTGCTGGTGTGTGAACCAGGCGAGAGACCGAAGCTGGTGTGGGAACAAGGTTAGGAACCTCTTCTGGTGTGAAAACCAGGTTAGGGACAGTGCCGAACATCGGTGGTGGAGGACGTGCTGGAGGTAATGACCTCGCAAGTCTGAACACCGGTGGAGGAGGTCTACTTGGTCGTTGTGATTTGACCGGGGGAAACACAGGTGGAGGAGGTCTACAAGGCCGTTGAGACTTGGCCGGGGGAAAAACAGGTGGAGGAGGTCTACAAGGCCGTTGAGACTTGGCCGGGGGAAACACAGGTGGAGGAGGTCTAGGAGGAGCTAGCGGTTTAACGGGCCGAAAAACAGGTAAGGGTGGCCTCATAGGAGGTTGCGGTTTGACAGTTTTAAGAAATGGTAGCGTCTGCGCTACCTCCGCAACACAGCTATAGGCCATAGCCCCCCCCTCCAGACGGGAATCCCAGACCCGTTCCCTGTGGTCAGGGACTGACCATAAGGGAGGGTGGTGGGAGGTTTGGAGGCGGGCAGACTCCTCCCCTCTATATTGTCCAGAGTGTCCCTTTGAAAAGGGAGAAAAAACCTTGGACTTGGGCTGGGAATGAGGTTTTACAGGTGGAGTTGAAGAAAAATTAGGTGACTGAGGTTGACTAGAATAATGAGAAAAAATATCCTGATAATTACGTATTTTATCATAAATGTTATTGGTCTTCGAAAAAGGTTGGGAATGAAAAGTACTGTCCACAATATAAAAATCTTCTGAAAAAATGTCAACAACAGGGGGCGGTGTTGCGTCACCGGTGGGCGTACCCCAAATGTCGTGACTGCTAGAGTCAGGGGAAAAAAAACAAGCTGGATTACCGGTAGTGGAAGGTGAATCCTGGTCGGGGTGAATCTTGCTGTGTTCGTAGGAAGGATGAAGTGGTGCTGGATAATTACTGCCGTGCGGGGGACCTCTCCACTGGACCCCCCGCCTCTTCGGGGCAGCGCGAACGGCTTCGGAGGGGACTTCAGGCCCACAGTCAAGTCTTTCCTGCTCCCAAGCCATGAGCTCCAACCACAAACCCAAGTCGAAGGGTTCCTCCCGTGGTTTCGACGCGGAAAAACATTTTGATGCTCGGATCCTACTGTGACGCTTGTGTGGCATTGTAATGCCGGATTGGTTCTTCCGGGGATGCGTCGAAGCGATGAACACAACAAGGTAAGTTATAAATGGATTTATTAAATAATAAAAGGCTAGGAACAAAAACACTGCTGTAAAGAGAAAGCAAACCAAAAACAGAAAAACACTTCCTCAGCATGTGAGCTGGAATAAAACAAATGGCTTAGCGTAAAAGCTAGCGAGAATATACATACAAAGATGAAGGTCGAGAGTCGTCACTGTTGCGCGTGGGCAAATTAGGATCCGAGACTGAACAAAGAAAAGAGGAAAGCTTATATAGGGAGAAATCAAGGAGAACCAGGTGTGTAGAAAACGAGGAGCAGGTGAAATCAATGTGTAACCATGGTAACGGACTAAACAGGAAGTAAGTGGGTCAGAAGAGAATGAAACAAAGATGGAAAAATAAACATGTGAAGATCTGAGTCACAGATCGCAACAGCTTTAGCCTTTAGCCACACAAACACACGGTGATTCCTTGTTTAAAATTCCTGGAGGTGAAACTTTCCTATGGATCAGAGCGCGGTCAAGCGAACATGAATCACGACAGAATGTCAACCAGCAGGTTTCGGTGAGAAAATTGTGGTTAAAAAGTCGCTTCTTACCGGAGAAAAGCTGAGCTTGTGCCATCCATAGCTGCCGTCGACTCCCCTGAGACATTGGCGTCAAGACACCCGTGGAGACACACCTCCGACTATCAGGTACTATTAAACTCACTAAAACACAAGCAACACAATAGAAAGATAAGGGATTTCCCAGAATTATCTTAGTAAATATGTCTAAAAACATCAAAATCCGTCCCAATGCAATCGCGTTTTTTTTTTTTTTCTAGTCCGTCGCTATCAATATCTACAAACACAAATCTTTCATCCGCGCTCAAATTAATGGGGAAATTGTCGTTTTCTCGGTCCGAATAGCACTTTTTGTTGGAGGCTCTCATTAAAAACAATGTGAATATGTGAGGAGCCATCACACGGGTGACGTCATCGTCTGCAACTTCCTGTAAAGTCAGGGCTTTTCTGTTAGCGACCAAAAGTTGCGAACTTTATCGTGGATGTTCTCTACTAAATCCTTTCAGCAAAAATATGGCAATATCGTGAATGATCAAGTATGACACATAGAATGGACCTGCTGTCCCCGTTTAAATAAAATCTCATTTCTGTAGGCCTTTAAATCTAATCGTTTGAATTTAGAGGACAACTGCACTTTTTGGGGGAATTTTTTCTATTCTTCACAATCATTATGAAATACATGACAATTGATATATATATTTTTAAATCCCATTCTAACTCATAAATGTAAATAAAAGTCCACTTGCAATGGAGCCAATGAGAGGTCCTCTATAACCATCCAAAAAGCGCCAACAATACTCCATTTGCATTTTGTGGCTTGAATACCAACCAAGTATTAGTGATGTTGTTATTATAAGTGGCCTCTCACCTGGGTAGTAGAAGGATGAGGACGTACTCTGACGAATTGATTCCCTTTGACAGCCAATTTAGGCCCGAAAAGACGCTTGGCTTCACTCCCCATACCGTGCGACGATTATGAGTCTTTCCTCATCTAAACGGGAATATAACAAGAGTCTATCAGTCTGCGTCATAGTGACAGCAGACATTGTACAGTATGTGATGTTTTATTATGTTTGTTGGCTCTCAGAAAGTCTGCAGTGTGTAATATTTAGTGATGTTGAAAAAAAAGCACATATAGTGATGCTTTTTTGAAAGTAATGCGCTAATAAGCAAACATACGTAAATATTCCATCTTTTTAAAAAAGTACCTGTTACTAAATGACATATATACCTACTGCATGTACATAAAACCTTAATGGAGGTGTTTGGATGCTTTTTAAGTTATTTTTAGGCAGAATAGTGCGACTCTAATAGCCTCTATTGTAAACAGATTGTGATCGCATTTATTACTATTTAGAATGCATAAAAAAGAAAAATATATGTTCTTGATAGGCAAAATAAATTACAAAAGTGCGGTTTCCTTTTAAATGAAGTGAAGTATATTTATTTAGCGCGTTTCTCTAGTGACTCAGAGCGCTTTACATATTGAAACCCATGATCTAAGTTACATTTAAACCAGTGTGGGTGGCACTGGGAGCAGGTGGGTAAAGTACCTTGCTCAAGGACACAACGGCAGTGAGTAGAATCGAACCTGAAACTGTCGAGTTGCCTTAGACTGTATTAAATTCTATCAAAATCTCGTAAAAATCGTAAATACATCCTAGAAATGTCTCAATAATTCCATGAAGAATATTTTTATTTAGGAACCTTCTAATGTAACGTCTTTCATTCTACACTTCTGTTAAAATGTAATAATCACTTAGTCTTCTCTTTTGTTCAAATGTAATAATCACTGTTTTTGTTGTTTGATACTTTAGTTTTGGCGGATACTACAAATGTTGGTATCGATCCAGTACCAAATAGTTTCAGGGCAGTATCGGTCGTACCAATGCGGATACTGGTATTTAAAGTCATCAGGATAATTGAATGATTACATTTTTGTTGGCAATCATAATCAGACAAAAACACAGGATGCTGGTGTTAGAATATCAATTGAATATTTAAATATGGCTCTGAATTAAATCATTAGGTTTATGCCCTTAAAGTCTTCCCTTTTACTGAGTTTGTAAACAGTAAAAAAACTCAACAAAATATATATAATACAAAATATCGATCAAACTGCTATAATTACCTTATATTGATATTATGCTTGGTATTGTTATTGTTGATTTTTGTATGGATCGGTCCACATTTGTTTAAATTTAAGAGCTTTAGCAGGGTTTCTTTGTGACATTAAAAAGCATTAAAATTAATTGAATGGACTTTGCCTAAATTAAGGCCTTAAATGGTATTAAAAAGAATTAAATACAATGTCCAGAGGCATTAAAATATTCACACAATCGAAGGCCGGGACCGATATAAATGAAAATAAACCTAATAACTTAATTCTTGTCCTCATCAATATATTGCTATATCCAAGTGTTTCCTTCTTGGTCTGTGGATTTTAAACTGGACTAAGAGGTCTTACTTTGTGCATCCCTCTCAGCACCTGAGTATGTTTATTCCACAGTAGACTTACATGAACAAAGTGGGCCTCTTGTCAGTCATTCACAATCTTTGTTTCAACTACTTGCAATTCTCCTCCACATGATTTCCTGTGTGCAGTAGTGTTAGCGACACTCACTTTCATGTTGGAGATGGAAATAGTCATTTTAATACAACGCTGTAGTACAGACCTCCGTATAGCTGCCCAGGATATGCCTGTTTTATGATTCTTTAATTTTGGGCCTTTTAGAATCAGAATGTTTTCATCCCTTTGTGTCAATTAAGTGAAATTAGGTCTGACAACCTTTTGACAAGTTGACTTCATGTCCATTAGGACTTTTCAAAGTGTAAAATACCATCCGCCTTAAACAGAATATTCTACTTTGAAAGTAAACTGGATCATTTATTTTGTGTTCATACATGACTTCCTGTCCCACACGAGCAGATTTTAGCTCAATTGAACCACTTTGTTGTGTCGACCACTAAATATAGAAGCCAGGTGGTGGAAACTGACACATTGACTTGAAAACAAAAAACGGAACAAGTTTGTCGCTATGGGGGCGCCGTTCCACATCCAATGGAAATCCCCGGTTTCACATACAAACGTTGCTTGGCGAGATAAATGACGAAACATTACTTCAGGTTCAAGGCATGAAGCAAAAGGAAATACACTTTAAACCCACAGCACTCGCAGTGAGCAAACTCGACCACAAGATGGCATCATAGCTGAGACAACAATACAGAATACAGATTTACACTGTAAACAACCTCATCTTTTCTCCAAGTTTATACATCAGTAACTGACATTAACATCACAGGGGGCGCTGGAGCCTATCCCAGCTGCACTCAGGGAGATTGGTATATATGGCAATATAGATTTTAGGCCATATTGCCCACCCCTCGTAAAAAGTGGTCTTCTATTCCTGTGAATAATGTTGTAAAGAGCAATGTGTTTGTTTTCAGGCCAATTAATATAATCACTTGTTATTTTAAGTACATGTAAACTTACTGAATGCCTCATGTGACTGAGCAAATCTGGACATTTCTCAAGCATGTTTGTCATTGTGTGTCCTGCAGACGTCTGTGGAGAACAACGTCTGCCTGAAAAAAGGAGTGTAGCTTCAGGATGGTGAAGGAGGATCCTTCAAAGAGGAAGACCAGGCGCCACGGACCCTCTGGCGTCTCCTTTTCCTCTTTGACACAGACCCTTCCCTGTAAAAAGGAAGAGGAAGACTCACTGACGCCCCACATTAAAGAGGAAGAGGAGGAACACAGCATCACTCAAGAGGGAGATCATCTTGAAGGACTGGAGGAGTTCCCAGTGACTGGTGTCCCTGTGAAGAGTGAAGATGATGAGGTGAAAGGTGAAAGTGAGGAGAGGGGAGGGGGGGAGCCTCCAAGCAGCAGCTCAACACAACACATGACAACAGAAGCTGATGGAGACCACTGTGGAGGATCACAAGCAGACAAGCTCTTAGCTCCACTATCAGATAGTGAGGACACAACGTCACACTCTTCTGACACTGATGATGAAGACTCTAAAGATGATAAGACATGTCACACTGACAACACTCACTTCACATGTTCTACCTGTCACAAAACATTTAAAAACCATTGTGATCTGAAAAGACACATGAGAACACACACTGGAGAAAAACCTTTTACTTGTTCAATCCGTAGTAAAGGTTTTGTAAAAAGTAGCTATTTGAAAGTACACATGAGAACACACACTGGCGAAAAACCTTTTTCCTGTTCAATCTGCAGTAAAGGTTTTGTACAAAGTAACAGTTTGAAAGTACACACTAGAACACACACTGGTGAAAAATCACATTCTTGTTCAATCTGCAACAGAAGCTTTTGTGACCGATCAAACCTTTTAGTACACATGAGAAGACACCCAGGAGAGAAAGTGTTGAGTTGCAGTGTGTGTGGTGAAAGATTGTCTTCTAAGTACCAGTGTAAGAAACACAAGTGTGCTGGCGAGAACAGCAGCAGCAAATGAAACTGCAGGATTTGAAATAAACTGTCCAGACTTTCATTTTGACTTTCTAACAACTTTATGATTCATTTGTTGGGTCTCTATAATCTATTTTATTCATTATCGTTATTACTCTGTATTATAATGATTGTGTTGTGATTGTTTTATATGTATGTCCCCAGACCTTTATGCAATATACAAGTGAGAGAAAATAGCAGATTTTTTTTTTTTGTTTTTGTGAAAGGATTTTGTTTTTACAAACTTACATTTCTGGATACATCAAATAAATCCAGTATTGTGTTCTAAACATTTTTTTATGTATTTTTTTCTTTTTTCAACATCCCCAAAACAACATCAATATCAGTCAAAGTTTGGAGTGTCGGACAAAAGCCAATATTGTACATCATCCCACAGAGATTTACTTTGCGTACATTCTTAAAATAAACTGTTTATTGTGTTTCTCAGTCACAGATCGAACAAGTGTTGTCTTCAATTGCAAAATAACATCTATAATATAATTTTAAGTGCTCAATTCCATGCTTTTTTTAAATTTAGATTAACTCTTTTATCTCAGAAAGAATGGAAACTTTTAAGTATTTTTTTGTTTCAGAGAAAATAAGAAGAAGAAGAAATAGAAAACAATTAAAAAAGATGCAGTAACTAGAATATTTCAAATAAAAGCCTATTTAAATTTTGTAATATTTCTTATTTGCAGGTCATACTTAATTAAATCTTGAAATATTAAAATAGTTTTATCAGTCAATAAGTGCATCAGTGACCAAATGCCTTTTTCAAACCATTGCTGTTCAAAGATGGATTTGTTTCTCATTTTAATATAAGAACAATTCCATAGTGGAGTATTGTGTGTGATGAAGTTGTGTTTGTAAATTAGTTTCCAGTACAACAACACTTGCTGGTAGGGATGGGTACTGTTCACTTCTAATTCCATGTTTTATGTGTTATATATGTCAATATATTGTGTGTTTGTATTTTGCCAACATGGTAGAATCACATGATAGGCAGGTTGTATCATGTTTTTCTGTCACCTTGAGGAAATGGCATAAAGAAGAAGATGACAATATAATGTCACTTGGACAATGATGTACAGAACAGAGGAGATGTATTTCATTTTAATTTTTGGTTTTAGGCAATTATTTTGTATTATTATTTTTTCACAAAACCTCTCCATTATCCAGCTATGGATTTCTGGTAGCTGCTTAAAAGGAGATGGAAGGGGACAGTGAGCTGATGTATGAGGAAGGTATGGACATGGATAGGACTAGAGGGGAGAGAAGGTCATGAAGGTAAGTCGAGTGCTAAAAGAGTAGAAAAGAGGAAAAAGATTATAGTGGTGTCAGGTTCAAACACTGATGCGTCTATTAAACAGACGAGAAGGAAGAAATCATGCACAGACAGAGTTACATTTTGCTCAATTGAGGAGAGATGTGGGGGCTTCACGGTGGCAGAGGGGTTAGTGCGTCTGCCTCACAATACGAAGGTCCTGCAGTCCTGGGTTCAAATCCAGGCTCGGGATCTTTCTGTGTGGAGTTTGCATGTTCTCCCCGTGAATGCGTGGGTTCCCTCCGGGTACTCCGGCTTCCTCCCACTTCCAAAGATATGCACCTGGGGATAGGTTGATTGGCAACACTAAATTGGCCCTAGTGTGTGAATGTGAGCGTGAATGTTGTCTGTCTATCTGTGTTGGCCCTGCGATGAGGTGGCGACTTGTCCAGGGTGTACCCCGCCTTCCGCCCGATTGTAGCTGAGATAGGCGCCAGCGCCCCCCGTGACCCCAAAAGGGAATAAGCGGTAGAAAATGGATGGATGGAGGAGAGATGTGTTTTGGGCTGTACTCTAGTTACAGATCCAAACTACGTTCTAAAAGTCCAGCCCACGTGCTGCCTCTATTTATTTGGGAGGTCCCTGGTTACATCACCGAGGCTGTCGCTGAGGGAAGGGGGTCATCTTCACAGCTCCAGCTAGACACAATATATAATTATACATAAATGCAAATGTGCTGACACTCGTGATATCACCTTGTCTCTGTTCTGTCTACGTCACGGTACTCGATGTTCGGTCTTGGCAGTCAGCAGGCCGGTTCTGGAAACAAACACTGATAAGAGACTTGCTTGCAATCTTGTGGATTGCCAGCTTTGCACAGACAAAGAAAAAATAATTTCAGCACACTTGATAATAACCATAGCAACAGCCTTTAAGCATAAGAGTTGTGTGATAATATACCGTAGTTCCTTGAATAGGCGCCGGGGCGCTAATTAATTTAAATCCTCTTCTCACTCCTGCGCTTAATCAAGGCATGCGGTAAAAGTAAGCAGGAGCTAATCATTTTAAAACCTCTTCTCACCCGTGCGCTTACCAGTGGCATGCAGTAAAAATCTGACTGTGATTAAAAAATAAATAAATAAAAATTTATTCTGTGGCCGCGGCCCGGTGGTTGGGGACCACTGCTCTACAAGGTTTCTCATTGTCATCCCATTGGGTTGAGTTTTTTCTTGCCCTGATGTGGGATCTGAGCCCAGGATGTCGTTGTGGCTTGTGCAGCCCTTTGAGACACTTGTGATTTAGGGCTATAGAAGTCAACTTTGATTGATTAATTGCTTGATAATAATGTGACTCAAAAATCAGAATTAGTATTGTTTGATCCTAACCTTCGATAGCTCAGTTGGTAGAGCGGAGGACTGTAGTTGCTCATGCTGAAATCCTTAGGTCGCTGGTTCAAATCCGGCTCGAAGGATCACCCGTTACGCTTTTTTTTTAAAAATTAAATCAATACAAACAACACAAGATACACTTACAATTAGTGCACCAACCCAAAAACTGTCCCTCCCTCATTCTCACTCATTCATACATTACATTTCTGTGTGACGTGGTTCAAATAAGAATCCAAATAATGTCTTACATCCTGAGGATGTAAACTGTGTGTTGTTTTGGCGTAAGATATTTACGAAACACAACCTGTCCTACAGTAAGATGTTTCTTTCTGTAGGGATAGTGATGCAATGGATTATGTGTCTCACTACGGACTAGAAGATTCTAGGTTCAACTCCTGGCCAGCGTGCTGTTGTTTGTTAACTGAACTGAAACAATATTCTGTACAATTTTTGGGGGGAGTTTATTTTGCTTTGGCTTTTCTAAATCTACAAACTGAAAAATGTGTTGTTTTTCTCTTTATTATTGTGAATGTATAACTGGTAGTTGTATCTGTTCTTATACTCGGGGCTTTCAATCAGAATAAAGTGGGTGAGGAAAAAGGTGAGCACAACAATATAAATGTGACTATTTTACATCTTAGCAGTTGTTCTTTACACCACAATGGAGTAAAACCTAAATATTTCCCCAGAACATCAAGTATTAGCACACTGATTGAGATTCTCTTCCATGATGTCGTTCAAACAGAATGTGGCTTGAGCAGATGGTTTAACATTAGACATCAGGAGAGCAAACACATTATCAATCAAGATGAGTAGGAACAGCCGTGATGGTATAGTGGTTAGTACTCTGTGTTGTGGTCACAGCAACCCTGGTTCAATTCCGGGTCATGACGCTTAAACTGCTTTTCTTTTCAGCATTTTTCATCTACACTTGAAGACTTATTTATTAGCCTGCTAAGAACTTTTGAAAATTTCTGAAAAATCTGCCAAATGTTTGCAGTAATCATAACATTCTCGGTAGTAAAACATTCTTCAGAAGCATTTAGGTACATTTTTTAGAGAGCCTGAAATGCTCAGTCATGGAGCGTAAGATATTCTTTTTGAGCTTCCGGGATTCAAGTACCTGTTCTGCTGACCGATACTAGACTTTGAGACCCCCTTGGAAAGACCTCCTTCCACCCCTCAAAAGTCACCAATAGGGCAGACCTTGGTTACATTTGAATAAGAAAACCCAAAGCATTCGTATAGATGAAATAGCTCAGTTGGGAGAGAGTCAGACTGGAGATCTGAAGGTCCCTAGATCGATCCTGGGTTTCAGCATAAATATGTGTGCTTCTAAAATGGTAGCTATTGTTAATAAGCCTTCTGTGGCTCTTACAATACTGAAATGGTCTCCCTGGCCTGCCAGCCTTGCTGGTGGAGTCCTAGTACCAGTTGTTACAAACATTTCCTCCATTTTTAATTTGGACAACCGTTACGTGGTTTAACGGTCTTTAACTGAGCCTTACATCGGGCTGTTTCAAACACAAATTTGTTGCCTTAAGGGTTTGTCTTGGACTGAATAACTTGAAACTGAGAGTAATAAAGCTGTGCTCAGTGTGAGGTGAAGGTGCATCTAACACACCTACAGCAAAATATTAACCACAACTTTTTCATACAGATACACTGTCTAACTATTTGTGTTTAAGGTATTGCGGTTAAACCTTCAGATGATCACATTAACGCTCTCCCACCTGAACTAAAGTGGATGTGAGGGATGTTTTTGAACTATTTAAATTAAATATAGATTCGAAGGACTGCTGCAGGGGGGCAAAGGGACATTTTTTGAGAAATGTATGGAGGTCAGCATCAGCCACTTGAACAGGGACTTGAACCCTGGACCCTCAGATTAAAAGTCTGATGCTCTGCCGACTGAGCTACCCAGGACCTTTGATATGCTGATATGTCCAACATCTGAGATAACATCCATATTGGCAATCTCAGGTGAAAGTGAATTAGTCAGCATGTTCAGTGACAAGCTGGGAACTGTCAAAGTTCAAGCTCCCCAAGTGCTTGAACCCAAAGCTCATTTTTGACAGATAGGCCAGTTTTACATCGTCATCAACAAAGAAGGTTTTGACCAAAAAAGAAGCTCCTCTCCCAAAGTTGCCAACTCTGAGCTGCATTTAACTTGGATGCTCCCCAAAATTTTGCCAGAAGCATTTTGTTTTAATTTTTAGTGGAGGTTAGCTGCAACAGGTAGAGCTGGTGAAGGCCCAGGCGGCAACAAATAGAAGGTCACTAGATTTTAAAGTCCAACATAAGCAGTCAGTAAAGCCCTGTTTTGGTAGTAAGCCTCATGTAAACTGTGTGTTCCTTTGGAGTAAGATGTTTACGATATACAACCTGTACGACAGTAAAACCTTTCTTCACATAGGGCTAGTGGTGCAATGGATAACACGTCTAACTACAGATAAGAATATTCATGGTTCAACTCCTGGCTAGCTCATTGGTTTTTGTTAATTGAACTGAAACAAAATTCAGTGCTGTTTCTTTGAGAGTGTTTTTCTCCATTTAAAATAAATATCTACTAACTGGAACATGCATTTTTTTTGTCTTGTTATCATTGTGAATAGATAACTGGAAGTTGTATCTGTTGGTATACTCATGACATTCATTTAGAATAAAGTGGGTGAGGAAAAAGGTGAAACACAACAAATCTTACCTGAGCACGCCTTCCTCTTGTTAGAGTAAAAATTGTTGGGGCTTGGTCACTAGCATTCAAACTAGATGTGACTATTCTGTCTATGAACATGAACAGGGAAGCAAACACATTCTCAGTCTGGATGGTTTGTTACAGCCGTGATGGTATAGTGGTTAGTACTCTGTGTTGTGGCTGTAGTAACCCTGGTTTGACTCCGGGTCATGGCACCATACCCTTCCTGTACTTTTTTGGATGTGTGGAGAGACGGAGCAGAGGAGCCAACAGCAGGGTCGGACAAATGCCGGTCCTACCCGCAATGGCGGCCAGGAGGCGGGGCGTGCGGCGGAGAGAGGAGGCGGGACGCACTCAGAGCGACGCCCCCAGCCAGCCAAGTCAGGTGCGTTCACCACACACCTGCGCTCAATCTGCTCATCTATTGTTGCAGCACAAAAGAGGGGAAGGAGGAACGAGCGAGGAGGAGTAGGCGAGGACACCACGGCAAACAGAAAACGAGCACGACGATCAAGGACGAGAGAGTGAGATGACGACCCCCGCAACGGACGCAAACGCCGGATGCCGAAAGGCGTGCGGCGGCGGCAAGCAGGAAGAGCCCGCGCGCTGAAAAGTGACGCGATCGGATGGCCAGAAGAAGACTGCTTTATTGAAATAATAAACAGTCAAACCTGCTATGATGCGTCTTGTGTCCAGTGTCACGGCAACCCACACGGTGACGGTGGCAGGATAACTTTTGAAAAAAGAGGTATTGAACAAGATGTGAAACCAACCAGGTACTCTGGCGAAATTAAAAATATCTATTTTATGTCATTACAGTATTGTCCTTGATGCATCATTTAGTATGACTGATGTGTGCTTTGTGCTGTTACTTTATCACTTGGTAAAATTGCATTATAAGCTCATGGATCATATCAGTACAATGTTTAACTTCATTACTTAATCCATCCATCCATCTTCTTCGGCTTATCCGAGGTCAGGTCACGGGGGCAGCAGCCTAAGCAGGGAAGCCCAGACTTCCCTCTCCCCGGTCACTTTGTCCAGCTCTTCCCGGGGAAACCCAAGGCGTTCCCAGGCCAGCCGGGAGACATAGTCTTCCCAACGTGTCCTGGGTCTTCCCCGTGGCCTCCTACCGGTTGGACGTGCCCTAAATCCTGACCAGATGCCCGAACCACCTCATCTGGCTCCTCTCCATGTGGAAGAGCAGCGGCTTTACTTTGAGGTCCCCTCGGATGACAGAGCTTCTCACCCTATCTCTAAGGGAGAGCCCCACCACCCAGGCGGAGGAAACTCATTTGGGCCGCTTGTACCCGTGATCTTGTCCTTTCGGTCACAAACCAAAGCTCATGACCATAGGTGAGGATGGGAATGTAGATCGACCGGTAAATTGAGAGCTTTGCCTTTCGGCTCAGCTCCTTCTTCATCGATACAGCGTCCGCATTACAATCCGCCTGTCGATCTCACCATCCACTCTTCCCTCACTCGTGAACAAGACTCCGATGTACTTTAACTCCTCCACTTGGGGCAGGGTCTCCTCCCCAACCCGCAGATGGCACTCCACCCTTTTCCGGGCGAGAACCATGGACTCGGATTTGGAGGTGCCAATTCTCATCCCAGTTGCTTCACACTCGGCTGCGAACCGATCCAGTGAGAGCTGAAGATCCTGGCCAGATGAAGCCATCAGGACCACATCATCTGCAAAAAACAGAAACCTAATCCTGCAGTCACCAAACCGGGTCCCCTCAACGCTTTGACTGCGCCTCGAAATTCTGTCCATAAATGTTGTGGACTTGAATCCTGGAAGTCAGAATGAAAGTCTGATGTTCTTACGACGGAGCAATTCAGGGTTTCTTCACAACACGTAAAAATAAATAAAAATGAAGCAAGATGCTTCTGGCAACATTTTGCTTGAATATTTGACCCCGGTCTTGGAAATACTGGTAGATTTGATTGAAATGTGTTGCTTTCTTGACACAGAGCCAGTTCAAAGCAATGTTCTCAAATGTTTAGCAGGGTTAAGGTCCAGTCTCTGGAACGGACATTCCAGAAACCTGCCTGAAACCCTTTGAAAACAGTTTTCATGTGTGTTTAATATTGTTGTCTTGTTGGAAAAGCTGCTTGTGTACAAAGATCAGCCTTTTCACTCTTGATTGGAGGTGAGGCAAAGTCTCATCTGACCTGTAAACTTTTCTCCCAAAACTGCTTTGGGTTCGAGCACTTGGTGGGCTTGAGGTTTGACAGTTTCCACTCTGTCACTAAACATCCATCCATCCATTTTCTACTGCTTATCACTTAAAACTGGACAATTCAAGGCATGAGCCGACTACAGCAGTGATGAACAAACAATATGAAAGTAGGTTTGAGGTTCTAGGTCACATGACTGAAGCTACTGACAATTGAAATCTTCTTAGTTGTAGGGACGGCGTGGCGCAGTGGCAGAGTGGCCGTGCGAAACCCGAGGGTCACTGGTTCAAATCCCACCTAGAACCAACCTCGTTGTGTCCTGAGCAAGACACTTCACCCTTGCTCCTGATGGGTGCTGGTTGGCGCCTTGCATGGCAGCTCCCTCCATCAGTGTGTGAATGTGTGTGTGAATGGGTAAATGTGGAAGTAGTGTCAAAGCGCTTTGAGTACCTTGAAGGTAGAAAAGCGCTATACAAGTACATCCCATTTATCATTTATTTAGTGAGCCAATGTCAAGTACTTTATTGACGGTCCCTTAAACTAAAGCACTTGTCAGCAGGGACTGACAGACGTGGCATGAGTTTTCAGTGCCGGACACAAACAGTCAGCCTGGCTGGATGTTGAATGTCTGTTGAATATCCAATTTGAAACTCATTTGACCTCTGTTTGGCATTTGGAGATCACTCCAGCAGCACTGAGAGCAGTCGGAGTCAAACTACCTTGAGATAAATGTTGCAATTGTCAATGCCAACAAAGAAATGGACTCAAAAAAACGCTATAAAAGTTATGGTAGCTTGATGCTAATATACATTGGCTTTGCTATTGACATGCTACTGATTAGCATTAGCAATTTCTCATGACGTTAACACCCACCAAATGAGTTAATAAAAACTAAAACTAAGATGAATGTTAGAATCAAACAGCTGTTGCATAATAAATCCAATATTTACAGTATTAACACTTTTTTGGGCTCTACAAAAACCATTATGAATTTACACTACAGCCATCTAGCGTACTGGACTTGCAAATGTAAATAAACCTACATGTAAATGATGATATGAAAACAAAAAAAAACAAAGGGTAGCAAAAGGACCACAGTTATCAATAATAATCTTGTTTTTAAATGTTGCAATACAAATTTATCACAAACAATCAATATTATTAACTCACACAAAAGTACCAAGAAGTCGTGCTGTTGAGGCTTGGTATTGATTTGGAGGTAGTGGAACACTTGATGCATATAATTCCGGTTGAACTTCCGGTTCCGGGTCAACGTGAATGACTGCTCGCTGACTGCTCTTGTTGCAAAAAAGCTAAGTATCGTTCTATTTGTGTGCTTTTAACTGTTTTGCAGCTTTATTTGCAAATCACCCGATCTCTGTCTCACCACTCCGCCCTCAGCTAGCTAGCTGCTAAGCTAACGAGGCTAGCGGAGAAAGGCAGCGCCGGTCTGAAGGAAGCTACTCCCCCGCCACCGTGACCACCACTTCCCGAAGACAGCTGGCACTCCACTCGGCGACGGAAAGTTTCTGTGAGTATGGCTTCCTGCGCTTCGTGCACTTTACTCATGGATAGGTCAGGGGCGTCGCCAGACATATTTTACTGGGGCACGTGCCCCACTGTTGATCTGCAGTGCCAGAGAACACTTGTTCGTTTTTGTGATAGGGAAACAAAATAAACAGTTTATTTTATGAATGTATGCAAAGTAAATCTCTGTGGGATGATGTACAATATTGGCTTTTGTCTGACACTCCAAACTTTGACTGATATTGATGTTTTGGGGATGTTAAAATAAAGCAAAAAAACATAAAAAATATTTAAAACACAATACTGGATTTATTTAATATATCCACAAATGTAAGTAAAAACAAAACCATCCTTCCACAAATAATTCAGTCATTTTCTCTCACTTTTATATTACATAAAGGCCTGGGGACATACATATATAACAATCACAACACAATCATCATAATACAGAGTAAAAAATATAATGAATAAAATAGATTAAAGAGACCCAACAGATGATTCAAAAAGTCACACATTTTAAAATTGTATTGTTGAAATGATGTATAAAGTAAATAATAATATGCTTCCTGAAGTGGTCCAGAAGATGTTTCAGATGTGAACCAGTACATATGTATATCATATAAAGGTGATAATCTATGGGATTATTAACAATTACAAATACAAATATGTAATACTTCAATATTTCATATGAATAAGTCTAAAATTATATCTGGAATATACACAATATATATATATACACACACACATATAAAATGTTTATTGCATGTAAAATATTTCCCGTACTATTTACTCCCACCTTTTTACTTAAATTGTTCTGTCCGTGTTTTAATAAAAGTACACAATGTTGCATATTTATGCATGTATTTGACTGAAAAAAGCACTGTCATAAAATATCTCAGCAATAAATGTAGAAGAAATTTAAAAATATTGTTACACAAACAACAATGTCACACATGTTATATGTGCTGATGTTGTTAGGAAGTCAAAATGAAAGTCTGGACAGTTTATTTCAAATCCTGCAGTTTCATTTGCTGCTGCTGTTCTCACCAGCACACTTGTGTTTCTTACACTGGTACTTAGAAGACAATCTTTCACCACACACACTGCAACTCAACACTTTCTCTCCTGGGTGTCTTCTCATGTGTCTTACAAGGGTCGATCGGTCACAAAAGCTTCTGTTGCAGATTGAACAGGAATGTGATTTTTCACCAGTGTGTGTTTTAATGTGTACTTTCACATATGTACATGTTGTAAAACCTTTACCACAGATTGAACAGGAAAAGGCTTTTCACCAGTGTGTGTTCTCATGTGTACTTTCAAATTGTGACTTACAAGAAAACGTTTACCACAGGTTGAACAAGAAAAAGGTTTTTCACCAGTGTGTGTTCTCATGTGTACTTTCAAATCATGACGTTGTGTAAAACCTTTACTACAGAGTGAACAAGAAAAAGGTTTTTCTCCAGTGTGTGTTCTCATGTGTACTTTCAAATGTTGACTTCGTGTAAAACCTTTACCACATTCTGAGCAAGAAAAAGGTTTTTCTCCGGTGTGTCTTCTCATGTGTCTTTTCAGATTACGACGGTATTGAAAGGTTTTGTGACAGTGAGGACATGTGAAGTGTGTGTTGTCAGTGTGACATGTCTTATCATCTTTAGAGTCTTCATCATCAGTGTCAGGAGAGTGTGACGTTGTGTCCTCACTATCTGATAGTGGAGCTAAGAGCTTGTCTGCTTGTGATCCTCCACAGTGGTCTCCATCAGCTTCTGTTGTCATGTGTTGTGTTGAGCTGCTGCTTGGAGGCTCCCCCCCTCCCCTCTCCTCACTTTCACCTTTCACCTCATCATCTTCACTCTTCACAGGGACACCAGTTTGAAAATGCTAAAAAAAAATGTGAATGTTCTGGATGAGTTGAAATGGGGGGTGTTGGAATTTTTCAAATCGGTTGAGAAATGTTGAAGTCGTAACATACTTGATTGAGAAATCATTTTTGGGAATTCCTTGAATTTCGAGAAAACTGGGAATTTTTCCAATTCAAAAAAACAACTTTGTTTTCTGTCCGGATTAAAAGGATTGATTTGACAGTGTGGAATAGTTTGAAGGTGGAATTGTTTGAATCGGTTGAAAAATGTGGAAATGGTGGCATTTTGAAAATTGGCAAATTAATTTTGAACGGGGAAAAATGTCACAGAAAACGTGGAATTCTGGGAATTTTTGGAATTGGTCAAGGAAACCCCGTGATTACCGAATAGGCTGAACAGTTTGACAATGGTGAATCAGATGAAAAATGTTGGAGATGTGGAACTTTGGAAAACGTACCATTATTTTCAATGAGAATTTCATTAAAATTGGGAAATTTGGGAAAATCTAAATACTTTTAGAAAATGCTAAAATATATGAATGTTTTGAATGAGTTGGAATTTTTCAAATCGGTCGAAAAATGTTGCAGTAGTAACATTTTTTTGTTGTGAAATAGTATTATGGAATTCCTGGAATTTTGGGAAAATCAGGAATTTTTCCAGAGAAAAAAAAAGTTTTTTGTCCTCATTAGGAAGAATTATTTGCTGATGGAACGGTTGAAGTGGTTCTAAAAATGTGGTCAACACAAAAAAAGTAGAAAAAAGGGTTTGAAAAAACGGAAATTCTGGGTATTCTTGGAAATGTTTTGAACTTGGAAAAATGATAGTTTGAATGTCCAGGTTAAGTGAAATTTGTTGAAGATGGAATGATTTGAATCACTTGAAAAAAGTGGAAATGGTGGAAGTTTGAAAAACAGCCAATTCATTTTGAATTGGAAAAATGACTAAGCACTTATTTATTCTTGTTTCAAGCTACTTTAGTGGCTAGCTTAGCTCTTAGCTTGCCCGTCCTTTGTGTGTAACATGTTTAGACATGTTCTACAGTCCTTCAGTGATAATAATACCTGTAGGAAATGTAATGTATTTGCTGCAATGGAGGATGGTTGAAGGTGTGATGGAAGAAGACACAGTTTGCTGTCGTGACAACTAATTCCTCTGCTCGGCCAACTGAACATCAAAAATACAAATCAGCGGTTAAAAATCTGGACGTTTGGGGTCTTTGTGAGTGGAAAAAATGTAATTTCACAATTTCGCGATACAAGAAGACCTGGCGCACACCTGTCTTTGATGACCATTTCTGTATTTATACCTGCCTTTGTTGGGTCTGAGTTCTTCACTTGCTTTATGCAACACTCACGTTTGGTTAAGTTTGTCCTGTTCTGGCTTGCTACGTTCCTTCTTAGCTTCTGTGCGCTCGACACACGCTTCTGTGGACTTTTTACTCAGTGTTAGCGTTTAGCCTAGCTCCCGGTGAGTTGCACGCGCTTTCTTTTGCCTTTGTATCAGTGTTCTTTTATTATTTTATATATCAAATCCAGCTCCTACCTGCTAACTTGCTTGTCTGGTCCCGTGCATCTTGAGTTGACATCCCCACGCATCACAATGTGTTCCGAACGTGACAACCTCCTGCCTGATTGCAGCTGAGATAAGCTCCAGCGACCCCCGGATGGAAAATAGATGGATGGATGGATGGAAGAACAATTCATCTGTTGACTGTTGTCTTATGTCACTTTTGTTAAACTAAAATATTACTTGTTAAACCTTTGTACAAATTTAAAACGATCGCAATGCTAATTTTTGTTAGCCTATCAATGTGGTCGTTCATTGTAGGTTAGCATTAAGCTAGTGGCGCAAAAGCCAACTTTTTTCCTTTATGGTTGTATTGTTTTTTGTTTTTTTTTAGGTTTATACCAAACCGTATTGTTGATTGAACAAGATTGTTACATGTATGTGCAAGTGTTTTGCAGGCTCCTCAAACACACGGCGGAGAGAGCGTGGCGTCACTCCGGTGGGTGTACGGATGTGTCCAAGGTACGTAGACACAGAAAACTCCCCCACAATAGTAATAAACTTCCTCGTCCTCTACACGTCACAACGACTATTACTATGAAACATGCAACCGTCCCGTTCTTGAGGCGCCCATTTCTAGCGCATCCAGACGATGTTTATCCTTGAATAAAGAATCAAAGATGTATTTTATACGACGTAAATATTTCAAAGTGGAGAACAAAAATAAGACTGACTTATTAGCGTCCTGCTCACTTCTTTCTTCGTCGAAGTGCTTTCACGACAGTTAGCACACTTGACGTTAAAAGGCAGTGGGATATATATGAGCAGTACTGCCTTGTAACATCAAGTGTGCTAACTGTCGTGACAGCACTTTGACGGAGAAAAAAAGACAGGACGCTTATAAGTCAGTCTTATTATTTGTTCTCCAGTTTGCAATATTTACGTCATATAAAATACATCTTTGATTCTTTATTTAAAGGCCTACTAAAACCCACTACTACCGACCACGCAGTCTGATAGTTTATATATCAATGATGAAATATTAACACTGCAACACATGCCAACACGGCCTTTTTAGTTTACTAAATTGCAATTTTAAATTTTGTGGATGCCCATAATATTGTTTGTGTGTTTGTCCTATAATAATGTTTATTGTGTGTATGTCCTATAATCATGTTTATTGTGTGTATGTCCTATAATCATGTTTATTGTGTGTATGTCCTATAATCATGTTTATTGTGTGTATGTCCTATAATCATGTTTATTGTGTGTATGTCCTATAATCATGTTTATTTTGTGTATGTCCTATAATCATGTTTATTGTGTGTATGTCCTATAATCATGTTTATTGTGTGTATGTCCTATAATCATGTTTATTGTGTGTATGTCCTATAATCATGTTCGCGTATAAAAATATCATAGTTAAAGGTCAGTTATTTTCATGTTGTTGCTGACACTTAAACGTGTTCTCTTAAACCAGGGCACTTTTTTTTTTTTAAATGGAGATTTAATTGGATTTTTCTTATATTAATTTCAAGGCTTTTAATTTTGTTATTGTCTCAAAACCCCTCTTAGTTTGGGATCCTATAATACAAAACCTGCTTGTCTTTCTTGTTGGTACCTATTTTTGTGTATTTGGATTCAGGAATGATCTTTTTTTAGAATGCCTTTTTGATCCGAAACGATACAGTTAGTTAAAAATTCAGTGCATAAAAATTCAGTAAAAAAATGCAGTGCTGAAAAATGTACTGCTTCAAAAAGCAAGACTCACTTCCGTTAAAAGAAGACTGTCAGCCAATGAGGTGTCAAGTTTGAAGTCATGTGACACGGGTCTTGCAAAACAGCACAAACAAGGCAATTAACTTTGCTGCCTGGGGATAATACAACATAATTAACACTTAAATGCTGCCTGCTGGTTGTTTTCAAACTATAGAAATGATTCCAATGGTTCAAATCTGCACTTTTGAGTTAGTAGGTGTCATGGCATGCAGTTCAAGTGACTGTGAGCAGCAGTTGGTGCTGGATGATGATGTTCAAGTAAACGTAAGGAAGAAGACACAAGCGCTGTTTCAAGCCTTTGAGCATCCACTCGGTGCAGACGTGATCCCATCTACAAATATTGCCACATGCTAATTTAGCCGCTATCAAACAACAACCAGCCCGTCACTGCTGATTTCATTTCAACAATTAAAAAAAGGAACTTGATAGTAAATAAAGCAACGTTTCCACTGCTGGACGCTGTGTTCAATGGTGACGATTATGCTTGAACGTTTAGGGACGTGCTGTAATGAAATAAATCAAACATATTCCGGTGTTGGTGGTCAATGTCACTACTCCATAGGTACTGGAAGACTACGTCACTTCCTAGACTAGATTATGCTTGAACGTTTAGGGACGTGCTGTAATGAAATAAATCAAAGATATTCCGGTGGTGGTGGTCAATGTCACTACTCCATAGGTACTGGAAGACTACGTCACTTCCTAGACTAGATTATGCTTGAACGTTTAGGGACGTGCTGTAATGAAATAAATCAAAGATATTCCGGTGGTGGTGGTCAATGTCACTACTCCATAGGTACTGGAAGACTACGTCACTTCCTAGACTAGATTATGCTTGAACGTTTAGGGACGTGCTGTAATGAAATAAATCAAAGATATTCCGGTGGTGGTGGTCAATGTCACTACTCCATAGGTACTGGAAGACTACGTCACTTCCTAGACTAGATTATGCTTGAACGTTTAGGGACGTGCTGTAATGAAATAAATCAAAGATATTCCGGTGGTGGTGGTCAATGTCACTACTCCATAGGTACTGGAAGACTACGTCACTTCCTAGACTAGATTATGCTTGAACGTTTAGGGACGTGCTGTAATGAAATAAATCAAAGATATTCCGGTGGTGGTGGTCAATGTCACTACTCCATAGGTACTGGAAGACTACGTCACTTCCTAGACTAGATTATGCTTGAACGTTTAGGGACGTGCTGTAATGAAATAAATCAAAGATATTCCGGTGGTGGTGGTCAATGTCACTACTCCATAGGTACTGGAAGACTACGTCACTTCCTAGACTAGATTATGCTTGAACGTTTAGGGACGTGCTGTAATGAAATAAATCAAAGATATTCCGGTGGTGGTGGTCAATGTCACTACTCCATAGGTACTGGAAGACTACGTCACTTCCTAGACTAGATTATGCTTGAACGTTTAGGGACGTGCTGTAATGAAATAAATCAAAGATATTCCGGTGGTGGTGGTCAATGTCACTACTCCATAGGTACTGGAAGACTACGTCACTTCCTAGACTAGATTATGCTTGAACGTTTAGGGACGTGCTGTAATGAAATAAATCAAAGATATTCCGGTGGTGGTGGTCAATGTCACTACTCCATAGGTACTGGAAGACTACGTCACTTCCTAGACTAGATTATGCTTGAACGTTTAGGGACGTGCTGTAATGAAATAAATCAAAGATATTCCGGTGGTGGTGGTCAATGTCACTACTCCATAGGTACTGGAAGACTACGTCACTTCCTAGACTAGATTATGCTTGAACGTTTAGGGACGTGCTGTAATGAAATAAATCAAAGATATTCCGGTGGTGGTGGTCAATGTCACTACTCCATAGGTACTGGAAGACTACGTCACTTCCTAGACTAGATTATGCTTGAACGTTTAGGGACGTGCTGTAATGAAATAAATCAAACATATTCCGGTGGTGGTGGTCAATGTCACTACTCCATAGGTACTGGAAGACTACGTCACTTCCTAGACTAGATTATGCTTGAACGTTTAGGGACGTGCTGTAATGAAATAAATCAAACATATTCCAGTGTTGGTGGTCAATGTCACTACTCCATAGGTACTGGAAGACTACGTCACTTCCTAGACTAGATTATGCTTGAACGTTTAGGGACGTGCTGTAATGAAATAAATCAAACATATTCCAGTGTTGGTGGTCAATGTCACTACTCCATAGGTACTGGAAGACTACGTCACTTCCTAGACTAGATTATGCTTGAACGTTTAGGGACGTGTTGTAATGAAATAAATCAAACATATTCCAGTGGTGGTGGTCAATGTCACTACTCCATAGGTACTGGAAGACTACGTCACTTCCTAGACTAGATTATGCTTGAACGTTTAGGGACGTGCTGTAATGAAATAAATCAAAGATATTCCGGTGGTGGTGGTCAATGTCACTACTCCATAGGTACTGGAAGACTACGTCACTTCCTAGACTAGATTATGCTTGAACGTTTAGGGACGTGCTGTAATGAAATAAATCAAACATATTCCGGTGTTGGTGGTCAATGTCACTACTCCATAGGTACTGGAAGACTACGTCACTTCCTAGACTAGATTATGCTTGAACGTTTAGGGACGTGCTGTAATGAAATAAATCAAACATATTCCGGTGTTGGTGGTCAATGTCACTACTCCATAGGTACTGGAAGACTACGTCACTTCCTAGACTAGATTATGCTTGAACGTTTAGGGACGTGTTGTAATGAAATAAATCAAACATATTCCAGTGGTGGTGGTCAATGTCACTACTCCATAGGTACTGGAAGACTACGTCACTTCCTAGACTAGATTATGCTTGAACGTTTAGGGACGTGCTGTAATGAAATAAATCAAAGATATTCCGGTGGTGGTGGTCAATGTCACTACTCCATAGGTACTGGAAGACTACGTCACTTCCTAGACTAGATTATGCTTGAACGTTTAGGGACGTGCTGTAATGAAATAAATCAAAGATATTCCGGTGGTGGTGGTCAATGTCACTACTCCATAGGTACTGGAAGACTACGTCACTTCCTAGACTAGATTATGCTTGAACATTTAGGGACGTGCTGTAATGAAATAAATCAAACATATTCCGGTGGTGGTGGTCAATGTCACTACTCCATAGGTACTGGAAGACTACGTCACTTCCTAGACTAGATTATGCTTGAACGTTTAGGGACGTGCTGTAATGAAATAAATCAAACATATTCCAGTGTTGGTGGTCAATGTCACTACTCCATAGGTACTGGAAGACTACGTCACTTCCTAGACTAGATTATGCTTGAACGTTTAGGGACGTGCTGTAATGAAATAAATCAAACATATTCCAGTGTTGGTGGTCAATGTCACTACTCCATAGGTACTGGAAGACTACGTCACTTCCTAGACTAGATTATGCTTGAACGTTTAGGGACGTGCTGTAATGAAATAAATCAAACATATTCCAGTGTTGGTGGTCAATGTCACTACTCCATAGGTACTGGAAGACTACGTCACTTCCTAGACTAGATTATGCTTGAACGTTTAGGGACGTGCTGTAATGAAATAAATCAAACATATTCCAGTGTTGGTGGTCAATGTCACTACTCCATAGGTACTGGAAGACTACGTCACTTCCTAGACTAGATTATGCTTGAACGTTTAGGGACGTGTTGTAATGAAATAAATCAAACATATTCCAGTGGTGGTGGTCAATGTCACTACTCCATAGGTACTGGAAGACTACGTCACTTCCTAGACTAGATTATGCTTGAACGTTTAGGGACGTGCTGTAATGAAATAAATCAAAGATATTCCGGTGGTGGTGGTCAATGTCACTACTCCATAGGTACTGGAAGACTACGTCACTTCCTAGACTAGATTATGCTTGAACGTTTAGGGACGTGCTGTAATGAAATAAATCAAACATATTCCGGTGTTGGTGGTCAATGTCACTACTCCATAGGTACTGGAAGACTACGTCACTTCCTAGACTAGATTATGCTTGAACGTTTAGGGACGTGCTGTAATGAAATAAATCAAACATATTCCGGTGGTGGTGGTCAATGTCACTACTCCATAGGTACTGGAAGACTACGTCACTTCCTAGACTAGATTATGCTTGAACATTTAGGGACGTGCTGTAATGAAATAAATCAAACATATTCCGGTGGTGGTGGTCAATGTCACTACTCCATAGGTACTGGAAGACTACGTCACTTCCTAGACTAGATTATGCTTGAACATTTAGGGACGTGCTGTAATGAAATAAATCAAACATATTCCGGTGGTGGTGGTCAATGTCACTACTCCATAGGTACTGGAAGACTACGTCACTTCCTAGACTAGATTATGCTTGAACGTTTAGGGACGTGCTGTAATGAAATAAATCAAACATATTCCAGTGTTGGTGGTCAATGTCACTACTCCATAGGTACTGGAAGACTACGTCACTTCCTAGACTAGATTATGCTTGAACGTTTAGGGACGTGCTGTAATGAAATAAATCAAACATATTCCAGTGTTGGTGGTCAATGTCACTACTCCATAGGTACTGGAAGACTACGTCACTTCCTAGACTAGATTATGCTTGAACGTTTAGGGACGTGTTGTAATGAAATAAATCAAACATATTCCAGTGGTGGTGGTCAATGTCACTACTCCATAGGTACTGGAAGACTACGTCACTTCCTAGACTAGATTATGCTTGAACGTTTAGGGACGTGCTGTAATGAAATAAATCAAAGATATTCCGGTGGTGGTGGTCAATGTCACTACTCCATAGGTACTGGAAGACTACGTCACTTCCTAGACTAGATTATGCTTGAACGTTTAGGGACGTGCTGTAATGAAATAAATCAAACATATTCCGGTGTTGGTGGTCAATGTCACTACTCCATAGGTACTGGAAGACTACGTCACTTCCTAGACTAGATTATGCTTGAACGTTTAGGGACGTGCTGTAATGAAATAAATCAAACATATTCCGGTGGTGGTGGTCAATGTCACTACTCCATAGGTACTGGAAGACTACGTCACTTCCTAGACTAGATTATGCTTGAACATTTAGGGACGTGCTGTAATGAAATAAATCAAACATATTCCGGTGGTGGTGGTCAATGTCACTACTCCATAGGTACTGGAAGACTACGTCACTTCCTAGACTAGATTATGCTTGAACGTTTAGGGACGTGCTGTAATGAAATAAATCAAACATATTCCAGTGTTGGTGGTCAATGTCACTACTCCATAGGTACTGGAAGACTACGTCACTTCCTAGACTAGATTATGCTTGAACGTTTAGGGACGTGCTGTAATGAAATAAATCAAACATATTCCAGTGTTGGTGGTCAATGTCACTACTCCATAGGTACTGGAAGACTACGTCACTTCCTAGACTAGATTATGCTTGAACGTTTAGGGACGTGCTGTAATGAAATAAATCAAACATATTCCAGTGTTGGTGGTCAATGTCACTACTCCATAGGTACTGGAAGACTACGTCACTTCCTAGACTAGATTATGCTTGAACGTTTAGGGACGTGCTGTAATGAAATAAATCAAAGATATTCCGGTGGTGGTGGTCAATGTCACTACTCCATAGGTACTGGAAGACTACGTCACTTCCTAGACTAGATTATGCTTGAACGTTTAGGGACGTGCTGTAATGAAATAAATCAAAGATATTCCGGTGGTGGTGGTCAATGTCACTACTCCATAGGTACTGGAAGACTACGTCACTTCCTAGACTAGATTATGCTTGAACGTTTAGGGACGTGCTGTAATGAAATAAATCAAACATATTCCGGTGTTGGTGGTCAATGTCACTACTCCATAGGTACTGGAAGACTACGTCACTTCCTAGACTAGATTATGCTTGAACGTTTAGGGACGTGCTGTAATGAAATAAATCAAAGATATTCCGGTGGTGGTGGTCAATGTCACTACTCCATAGGTACTGGAAGACTACGTCACTTCCTAAACTAGATTATGCTTGAACGTTTAGGGACGTGCTGTAATGAAATAAATCAAAGATATTCCGGTGGTGGTGGTCAATGTCACTACTCCAAAGGTACTGGAAGACTACGTCACTTCCTAGACTAGATTATGCTTGAACGTTTAGGGACGTGCTGTAATGAAATAAATCAAACATATTCCGGTGTTGGTGGTCAATGTCACTACTCCATAGGTACTGGAAGACTACGTCACTTCCTAGACTAGATTATGCTTGAACGTTTAGGGACGTGCTGTAATGAAATAAATCAAAGATATTCCGGTGGTGGTGGTCAATGTCACTACTCCATAGGTACTGGAAGACTACGTCACTTCCTAGACTAGATTATGCTTGAACGTTTAGGGACGTGCTGTAATGAAATAAATCAAAGATATTCCGGTGGTGGTGGTCAATGTCACTACTCCATAGGTACTGGAAGACTACGTCACTTCCTAGACTAGATTATGCTTGAACGTTTAGGGACGTGTTGTAATGAAATAAATCAAACATATTCCAGTGTTGGTGGTCAATGTCACTACTCCAAAGGTACTGGAAGACTACGTCACTTCCTAGACTAGATTATGCTTGAACGTTTAGGGACGTGCTGTAATGAAATAAATCAAACATATTCCGGTGTTGGTGGTCAATGTCACTACTCCATAGGTACTGGAAGACTACGTCACTTCCTAGACTAGATTATGCTTGAACGTTTAGGGACGTGCTGTAATGAAATAAATCAAACATATTCCGGTGGTGGTGGTCAATGTCACTACTCCATAGGTACTGGAAGACTACGTCACTTCCTAGACTAGATTATGCTTGAACGTTTAGGGACGTGCTGTAATGAAATAAATCAAAGATATTCCGGTGGTGGTGGTCAATGTCACTACTCCAAAGGTACTGGAAGACTACGTCACTTCCTAGACTAGATTATGCTTGAACGTTTAGGGACGTGCTGTAATGAAATAAATCAAACATATTCCGGTGGTGGTGGTCAATGTCACTACTCCATAGGTACTGGAAGACTACGTCACTTCCTAGACTAGATTATGCTTGAACGTTTAGGGACGTGCTGTAATGAAATAAATCAAAGATATTCCGGTGGTGGTGGTCAATGTCACTACTCCATAGGTACTGGAAGACTACGTCACTTCCTAGACTAGATTATGCTTGAACGTTTAGGGACGTGCTGTAATGAAATAAATCAAAGATATTCCGGTGGTGGTGGTCAATGTCACTACTCCAAAGGTACTGGAAGACTACGTCACTTCCTAGACTAGATTATGCTTGAACGTTTAGGGACGTGTTGTAATGAAATAAATCAAACATATTCCAGTGTTGGTGGTCAATGTCACTACTCCATAGGTACTGGAAGACTACGTCACTTCCTAGACTAGATTATGCTTGAACGTTTAGGGACGTGCTGTAATGAAATAAATCAAACAAATTCCAGTGTTGGTGGTCAATGTCACTACTCCATAGGTACTGGAAGACTACGTCACTTCCTAGACTAGATTATGCTTGAACGTTTAGGGACGTGCTGTAATGAAATAAATCAAACATATTCCGGTGGTGGTGGTCAATGTCACTACTCCATAGGTACTGGAAGACTACGTCACTTCCTAGACTAGATTATGCTTGAACGTTTAGGGACGTGCTGTAATGAAATAAATCAAAGATATTCCGGTGGTGGTGGTCAATGTCACTACTCCATAGGTACTGGAAGACTACGTCACTTCCTAGACTAGATTATGCTTGAACGTTTAGGGACGTGTTGTAATGAAATAAATCAAACATATTCCAGTGTTGGTGGTCAATGTCACTACTCCATAGTTACTGGAAGACTACGTCACTTCCTAGACTAGATTATGCTTGAACGTTTAGGGACGTGCTGTAATGAAATAAATCAAACATATTCCAGTGTTGGTGGTCAATGTCACTACTCCATAGGTACTGGAAGACTACGTCACTTCCTAGACTAGATTATGCTTGAACGTTTAGGGACGTGCTGTAATGAAATAAATCAAAGATATTCCGGTGGTGGTGGTCAATGTCACTACTCCATAGGTACTGGAAGACTACGTCACTTCCTAGACTAGATTATGCTTGAACGTTTAGGGACGTGCTGTAATGAAATAAATCAAAGATATTCCGGTGGTGGTGGTCAATGTCACTACTCCATAGGTACTGGAAGACTACGTCACTTCCTAGACTAGATTATGCTTGAACGTTTAGGGACGTGCTGTAATGAAATAAATCAAACATATTCCAGTGTTGGTGGTCAATGTCACTACTCCATAGGTACTGGAAGACTACGTCACTTCCTAGACTAGATTATGCTTGAACGTTTAGGGACGTGCTGTAATGAAATAAATCAAACATATTCCAGTGTTGGTGGTCAATGTCACTACTCCATAGGTACTGGAAGACTACGTCACTTCCTAGACTAGATTATGCTTGAACGTTTAGGGACGTGCTGTAATGAAATAAATCAAACATATTCCAGTGTTGGTGGTCAATGTCACTACTCCATAGGTACTGGAAGACTACGTCACTTCCTAGACTAGATTATGCTTGAACGTTTAGGGACGTGCTGTAATGAAATAAATCAAACATATTCCAGTGTTGGTGGTCAATGTCACTACTCCATAGGTACTGGAAGACTACGTCACTTCCTAGACTAGATTATGCTTGAACGTTTAGGGACGTGCTGTAATGAAATAAATCAAACATATTCCAGTGTTGGTGGTCAATGTCACTACTCCATAGGTACTGGAAGACTACGTCACTTCCTAGACTAGATTATGCTTGAACGTTTAGGGACGTGTTGTAATGAAATAAATCAAACATATTCCAGTGGTGGTGGTCAATGTCACTACTCCATAGGTACTGGAAGACTACGTCACTTCCTAGACTAGATTATGCTTGAACGTTTAGGGACGTGCTGTAATGAAATAAATCAAAGATATTCCGGTGGTGGTGGTCAATGTCACTACTCCAAAGGTACTGGAAGACTACGTCACTTCCTAGACTAGATTATGCTTGAACGTTTAGGGACGTGCTGTAATGAAATAAATCAAAGATATTCCGGTGGTGGTGGTCAATGTCACTACTCCAAAGGTACTGGAAGACTACGTCACTTCCTAGACTAGATTATGCTTGAACGTTTAGGGACGTGCTGTAATGAAATAAATCAAACATATTCCGGTGTTGGTGGTCAATGTCACTACTCCATAGGTACTGGAAGACTACGTCACTTCCTAGACTAGATTATGCTTGAACGTTTAGGGACGTGCTGTAATGAAATAAATCAAAGATATTCCGGTGGTGGTGGTCAATGTCACTACTCCATAGGTACTGGAAGACTACGTCACTTCCTAGACTAGATTATGCTTGAACGTTTAGGGACGTGCTGTAATGAAATAAATCAAACATATTCCGGTGGTGGTGGTCAATGTCACTACTCCATAGGTACTGGAAGACTACGTCACTTCCTAGACTAGATTATGCTTGAACATTTAGGGACGTGCTGTAATGAAATAAATCAAACATATTCCGTGGTGGTGGTCAATGTCACTACTCCATAGGTACTGGAAGACTACGTCACTTCCTAGACTAGATTATGCTTGAACGTTTAGGGACGTGCTGTAATGAAATAAATCAAACATATTCCAGTGGTGGTGGTCAATGTCACTACTCCATAGGTACTGGAAGACTACGTCACTTCCTAGACTAGATTATGCTTGAACGTTTAGGGACGTGCTGTAATGAAATAAATCAAAGATATTCCGGTGGTGGTGGTCAATGTCACTACTCCAAAGGTACTGGAAGACTACGTCACTTCCTAGACTAGATTATGCTTGAACGTTTAGGGACGTGCTGTAATGAAATAAATCAAACATATTCCGGTGTGGTGTGGTCAATGTCACTACTCCATAGGTACTGGAAGACTACGTCACTTCCTAGACTAGATTATGCTTGAACGTTTAGGGACGTGCTGTAATGAAATAAATCAAAGATATTCCGGTGGTGGTGGTCAATGTCACTACTCCATAGGTACTGGAAGACTACGTCACTTCCTAGACTAGATTATGCTTGAACGTTTAGGGACGTGCTGTAATGAAATAAATCAAACATATTCCGGTGTGGTGGTGGTCAATGTCACTACTCCATAGGTACTGGAAGACTACGTCACTTCCTAGACTAGATTATGCTTGAACGTTTAGGGACGTGCTGTAATGAAATAAATCAAACATATTCCGGTGGTGGTGGTCAATGTCACTACTCCATAGGTACTGGAAGACTACGTCACTTCCTAGACTAGATTATGCTTGAACGTTTAGGGACGTGCTGTAATGAAATAAATCAAACATATTCCGGTGGTGGTGGTCAATGTCACTACTCCATAGTACTGGAAGACTACGTCACTTCCTAGACTAGATTATGCTTGAACGTTTAGGGACGTGCTGTAATGAAATAAATCAAACATATTCCAGTGGTGGTGGTCAATGTCACTACTCCATAGGTACTGGAAGACTACGTCACTTCCTAGACTAGATTCTTAGGGACGTG